>NC_056733.1:809372707-809385207 GCF_019279795.1 Protopterus annectens | reverse complement strand
TATGTCTCTGGATAGATACCAGTCAGGCTTTGTAAAAGGCAGATCATGCTTGCTGAGCCCGGCTGAGATAATTGAAAGGCTTGCTGTGTCCATGGGTAAAGGGCATACAATCCACACTGTTTATCTGGATTTTGCAAGGCCTTTTACACTATGCATGTTGCTGGGATTATTTACAAATTCTCCCAACTCAACATTAACTCATATGTAATTCAATGAATTGGTAATCGGTTGTCTGAGAGAACCCATACCATTAAGGTCAGAGCATTTAATCTAGGCAGAAAGAGGTCAAGAGTAGTGTCCCACCAGGGTCTGTTCTGAGACATCTCCTCTTTGGTATATATTGACATGACCATAAAAGACAATATCTAGGGACTACAGCTAACCAGTTTGCTGATAACTGCAATTTGGAGCTAGTTATCAAATCCCATTTGGACACTCAAATTCTTCGGCAAGGATGGAGCACTCAAAAGCTTAGGCTATTATTAAGGTGATTACCCTAAACACAAAAAAATGCATCATAGTTTTCTTTGGAAAATCTAGTGACGCTACTGCTACCCATATAGATAACATCCCACTTAAATTTGACATAGTCACTGCGGACTTGAGTACAGATGTTGATAACATGCTCTTCTTTGACAACTACATCTGTCTGTTGGTTAGAACATCCTGCTTCGCACAACATATCCATTGTGGAATCTCATCAACGTCCAGAGAAGTTATAGTCTCATTTTATTTTTGACTTATTAGCCCCATCACTGAAAAAAATAAATAATTGTTTTATTTTTTATAGTGTCACTACAAGTAAAATTACCTGTATGTGTCTAGATGCCTTAAGAACTATCTGTCTAATGCAGCTTAAAGGTATCTGCTGGATCTATTCTCCACAGACCTCCATTAAAAATGGGCTTTACCCAGTCACACTTTCCTTGTCAACAAACACAAGTAAATAAATAAAGAAAATAAATAATATAATGCACTCCAGCATGTACATCACTGTGAAACTTCAATGTTTCCTCCACAAAAAATATCTCAGATCTCGGTACCTTTATGTAATAGGTTAAAAGCCTTGTCCCTGTACTCAGCGTCATACAGTCCCCGGAGGTGTGATTTCTGTTTAGTCTTCCATGCTATGTATGATGCAGCACTCTGTACTCCTTCACCTAAATAGAACCAGTGGTAAAGTAAATATCTGTTCTAGAGACAGAAACCTATACTACCCCATCAAGAACAACAACAAATGGCGTGACAGATACCTACTGCAGTGAGTACACCATTTCTGCAACAGAATGTGCATATACCTATTGAGAAAGCAACCTTTGAAATCTGTCTGGATGACTGTATGGGTGATCACAGATTTTCAATGTGGATATGAGAAGAAAGTCTACATAATGGGGGTCATTGTTAATCTCCCACAGTACTGGTGTTGTGGCTGGCTTCTCAATTGTCTCCTCTGGGCATAAGCTTAGTAAATATCTGTAAACTAATCAAAAAGTTGCAAATCCACAGGTTACTCAGCTACAAGTAGAACAATCACTGAACACATAACCCATCTTTTTTACATTCTTCTTGTCCATCTGCCCTGCTCATTTCATGCTGTTACCCACCACTGTAAATAGCACAAGTAACAAAACTCTGAGGGTAATACTACTCAATACCAGAAGTCTAAACCTCAAAATGCATGTACTCGAGGCACTGCTCAGTATGGAGAAAATCAATATATGTGCAGTAACAGAAACTTGGTTTAAGGCTCCAGAGAGCACCCCAGCACTACCAGGCTACAACTCATACCATACATTTTAGCCACAGAACCCGGACTGAAATACAAAAGGCTGGGGAGTATCCATATTCATCAAGGATATCCACACCTCCAGGTTAGTGACACAGCACGATGCTTCAGAGATTATCCACGTGCAACTAACAATGGGTAAAACTGCAATTCAAATTGTAGCTTGCTACAGATCACCCACCATGTCCCAGGACCCCCATTCCGCATTTTTGGAAACACTGGGTAACATATTGGGTAATTTCAACTACCCAAACATTAACTGGGAGAACTACTCAAGTACAAACTCCCTTGCCCAACATTTCCTAGAATTTATAAACTCAAACACCCTGGAACAACTGGTCAACACTCGCACCAGAGGTGACAACATATTGGACCTGGTCATCACCAATATGGGCGACCAGTGTTCCACATCGGAGGTCAACCCCTTGCTGGTTAGATCTGACCATAAACAAATCACTTTGGGTATCCACATTCCGTCCCCACCCCCAGACAAGGAAACCACCATGAAAAACTTTTCAAAAGCAAACTTCACGTTACTTAAGATGGAGGTGGACAGTTTCAAAGCCCCCATGCTAAAGGATAATGCTGTCCAAGCTGGAAAATCCTTTACTAATGCATTCTACGGGCACCTACAAGAATGCATGGATCATGCTATCCCAAGCAAAACCAAGATTCACTCCTCCAAGAAAAGGAAACCAGTCTGGTGGACCCCTGCCATAAACAAGCTATACAATAGAAGGAGGAAACTAGTACAGAAAAGAGTAAAATCCCAAGAAGGGAAGACATCCCTGATCAGTATCAGCAAGAAACTACGATCCCTCATAAAATCATCCAAGGCGAGCTTTGAAAGAAAACTTGCCAAGGACTCCAAAGATAACCACAAGGCATTCTTTAGCTATGTCAAGAATCTAAGTGGCAATGCTCAGATCTGCTTGGAGTTAGTGCAGAATAGCACAAAATACACTAAAACAACCGATATTGCCAACATCCTGGCAGACAGGTTCCATGCAAATGTCACCCCCCTCTCACCCTCAAAAGGGCCCATAACCATACCAGAAGAATGTAGAGCCCCTGGAATCACAGACACTCAGGTTAAAATAGCCCTCTCCAAAGACAAAAACACAGCATCAATGGGACTGGACAGTGTCCCAGGCTGCGTCCTACATGAGCTCAAAAACGAACTAACCCCGCACCTAAACACACTGTTCAAACTCAGCCTCTCCACAGGCTAAGTACCCATAGAGTGGCAGACAGCAATGGTTATTCTGCTTCACAAAGGTGGAGCCACAACAGACCCCGGGAACTATCGCCCTATAAGCCTGACTAGCTTGGTCTGCAAGACTATGGAGTGCATCATCATGAAACTCATTATCAGAGACATTGGGAACCTCCAAACACAGGACCCTACTCAGTTCAGCTTTGTTAAGGGCAGATCACGCCTCCTAAACCTGGTGGACTCTTTGAAACAGTTACCAAGGCTATATACAAGGGAAAGGTGGTACACACAGCCTACCTAGACCTTGCAAAGGCCTTTGACACCATTCCCCATTTTGGTATTATAGACAAGCTCACCAGCCTGAACATAAACCCCTATGTCACAAGATGGGTTGCCAATTGGCTCATGGACAGAACCCATGTGGTGAGAGTTGTGGGAGCTAGGTCTGACTCTAAACCGGTTACAAGTGGCATTCCCCAGGGCTTAGTCCTAGGGCCCCTCCTGTTTGGCATATACTTCTCAGAGGTACAGACAAGCACAGGAGGACTATGGCTGACCAAGTTCACAGACAACTGAAAACTAGGGGCTATAATTAACTCACCGGCTGACACAGACATCCTCCAAAAGGGTCTCACTGAGATGGATACCTGGCGTCAAAATCATGCCTCAAGCTAAATGCCAAAAAGTGCATAGTTATTCCCTTTGGAAATTACAAAGTACCTACAAACTACCACATAGGTGGTAGTCCCCTAAGTACTGAAAATGTAATAAGGGATCTGGGGACCCAAGTAGAAAGTAATCTCTCCTTTGATAATCACATTACCAAAGTGGTTAGAAAATCCTTCTATGTGGCCCACCTAATCATAAAAGGGTTTGCATCCAGATCAAAAGAGGTCATTGTGCCCCTCTACTCATCACTCATCAGTCCCATCATAGAGTACAATGCTCCATTTGGGATGTACCTTACAAGACACCTGCAACAGCTGGAAAGACCACAGAAGTACCTCACCAATAGGATCACTGGCCTCAAACAGATGCCCTATGCAGCTCAACTGAAGAAACTCCAGCTGTACTCAGTTGCATACCGCCTGCTCAGAGGTGATCTCTGCCTGGCATACAAGGCCATGTCCAACCCAGAATTGATGGACATGCTCCACCTAGAGAAATCCTTATCCCCTCAAGCCACACACTCTAGAGATCTAAACCTCACCACAACAATAAATAGGACATGCTGGAGGGATAAATTCCTGTCCCAGAGACTTCCCATGCTTTGGAACAAGATTCCAATCTACATTATTCAGAGCTCCTCGCTAGCACTCTTCAAGATAAACCTTGATGAGTGGATGGGAAACAGAAAGTTTACCCCGGGGATCACTTCAGTGGATCTGCTGGACAGAGGCACAGGGAACTAATCTAAGGGGGTGGCAAAAGCCAACACATTCTGGCTAGGCTTATAAATGCCTTCGGGCAGATAGCCTAGTACCTGCCTATGAACCTTTGAACCTATATGGCTGTGATCAGTGAGGTGTAACATTGTCCATAGGTTACTCAGCTACAAGTAGAACAATCACTGAACACATAACCCATCTATCTTTTTACATTCTTCTTATCTATCTGCCCAGCTCATTTCATGCTGTTACATTCTTGGATCATTTTAGATATGAGTAAGAATTACTTTGCTGAGAGTGGATCTTGGAATCATTTACTAAAAAAAGGAAGTTGAATAAATGGGGGTACTGGCGTGGCTTACATGAGAGAATGGAGTAAAACAAGAGTAAAAGAACATATTTGCTGGAAACCTGGACAAAAATTATAGACTATAGTCTTCTGCTGGCAGCAGCTTTATACGTTCATGTGAAATTACAACTTTGCTAGATTTTGTGATTAAACCTGCAAAGGTTAATAAGGAGCTGCATCTCTTTTAGCATTTCTTCTGGGCAGCATATTAAATTCCTTTCGAAAATATTTTGCGTGACCCTTAAGCCCAGGTGGTTACCGAATGACATGCATAATTTTCTGTTTCCTTATAACCTTTTAAACAAGATGCAAAGAATAATGTAACAATTTCTGTCAATAATGGAGAAAGAAGAACTTCCATTCAGTATAGGCTGAATCAATAAGCATCACAGACATTTCAGCTCAGGCATGAGCCAGTTCTAAATACCTACTCTATGCTGCCAGACACCTGGGGAAGTGTTTATTCAGTAGACATGTTCACTGCTCTGTAAGAGCTTCCAGAGCTACGTTGAGGTCCTATAAGTGTAATCTATGGTTTCATATCAAATTCTGATGGCTAATTCAAATACTCAGTGCATGTGTTCTTTTGCAAAAGGTGAAAGGAAGGAGTGTTATTCTTTCCTCAGACTATATATTTGACTAGAGAATGGTCGCTAAAATATGGGATTGATACTGATATGGTGGAAACATTCTGTGACATTTTACTGATCGTAATTAATGAGTCAACAAGTTGCAACTCATCTGGCTGTTATCAATGAGTTGTAACATTGTACAGAGGTTAATAGCCACAAGTAGAACAATCACAGAGCATATCACCATCTTTTTCCCATTCTTATTGTCCACAGTGGGTACCTTTAGCATAGTTTATTTCTGTTAACAAATGGACCATTTAATAAATTTGCTTTCTCATCTAAGTTAATGACTGCTTTTTTATATTCATCCAGAGGATTCATATTAACATCAACACTATAATGAGGGATGCCTGTCAGAAATTAGGTTAAGCAGACTAATTAGGCAAATATCAATAATAACAGGCTTGGAAGTGTCCTCTTTCCCTTTTGTTATTTGTGTTATATTTAGAATCACTGGCAAAGAATATAAGGAACTCAGGAAATTAAAGATATAATTGGTATGGTAATCAAGAAAATTTGGCTTTATTTGCACGCAATAATATTTTGTACCTGATAAAACCAGAAGAAGACATTGCACTGTGGAACATTGTGAGACAGTTTCAAGTCTTTTTGGAGAGCTACAATTAATAATGATAAAACAAAGGCTATAACTGTAAACTATGTACCCACATGTGAACTGGTTCAGCAATACACATATTTATGGGGACATGATAAAATGAAGTATTTACGAGTATGGCTTAAATACGATTCTGCTAAGGCAGGCAAAGATATGTGGGAAGAATGTAAATAAAAGAGAATACAAAAACTGAGAAACTGGAAGCTCTTACTCATGAAAATAGATAGCAAGATACAAGCAGTAAAAAATGTTTTTTGTGCCTTTAGTTTTATATACAGGCATATTTTTATTAACCAGAGGAAAAGGTGAGGATAGCAATTAATAAAGAGTTGAAGGATTTTATCTGGGAGGGGAAGAGGGCAAGAGTCAAATGGGATAAGCTGATCCTTCCAATAGAATAAGGTGGTTTGGGATTACCTGATTTGAAGGGGTATTTCAGAGCTACACAGTTAAGGCTCATATACATAACACAAATAGAAAGCTATAATTCAAAGTAAAGAGGGATGATGATGAAGCGGGGGGGGGGGGGCTAATTCGAGAAATAAGGAGAGAGTGGGATTTTGGATGCAGATCCTTAAGGAGTATAATGACAGCCGTACAGATGACTACATCTCTCCACTCCTCTTCAGTATAACTACTGTTTTCATAAAGTAGCAAAAAGTATACTAAGAACTAAGCCAACATGAAAATGAGAAAAGAGATTCTGCCAATGGGGTGACTGCAATTATGGGTACAGAGAATAGGCAAGAAGGAGCTGGAATTTACTGGAGAAAACTAGCAAGGTAACCAAGGTATTGGAAGCAAATAACTAAAAAGGGAAAGGTAATAGAATGGGAAGAGGTCAAGAAGATATTTGGTCTGCAGGCTAGAGACTGCCTTCCCTATCAGGGATTGATATCAAAGTACAGGCAAAGAGAAAAAGATAGGGGAATTCTAAGTGAAAGACTTGCTCTGGTAGCATTTCAATTGAATCTAGAACAGAAGCTGCTGTTAGAAAGGGATAATTAGTAGGAATTATAAAATATTGCATTATAACTTTAGGAATCAACCAGGGAAGGGTAGAAAAGATTGAGAAGAGAGACTGGATAAGTATTCACAAGAAAATAATGGAATGGCATATGTATGGCTCTCAAATATGCAACAAAGTCTAGCAGAATTAGAATTTTTCCTTGAAGGTGTTTGCATAGCTATTTTTATACTCCAAGCAGAATCCAAAGAAGTTTTCCTCAAGTAGATGGCAAATGTTTGATGTGTGATAGGAAGAAAGAGATAACTGGGAACATATGTTTTGGGAGTGTAATGGGTTGGCAGACTTTAAAAATTCTTTACAGAGTACTTTGTCAGAAATATTGGGTGAGCAAATTGGTGCAACTAAGGAAATAATTTTGTTCAGCTGGGATACAGGATCTGAATTGCCTATACATAGTAAGGTCTAAATTTTAATTATGGTGGCTGCCAAAAAAGCAATTACCAGAAAACTGAAATCAAAGTCTAAACCAAACTTATTTGAAGTACTGAACATCATAACAGAGATAACTGAAATGAAAAAGGGATCTTTAGAAAAGGGTAGGAGCAAATTACATTGAAAAAATGAAAATTGTGTGAACCCCCTAGTGGTCCCCCATGGATTAATTGTCTGTCCACTCCTCTTGAATATCTTTGCCAACCAACTTCACAGAGCCACCCGGCATGCCACCCTCATCCAGGATGCCACTGACTCCACCCTAATCTGTTGCACCCCATCACTCCCTCAACTCCAAAAATTAACTCAAGAATCCTTTGTCACAGTTGAAACCTGGTTAGCCAACTCTCAACTAATACTTAACCCCCCAAAAACCCAGCTAATGATATTCAATCCATAAGATCCTTAGACCCCATAACTCCATTCACAAAATACTCAGCTAACAACACCCCTATCACACCTGTCCAACATGCCAAACTGCTAGGAGTTACCATATATCACAACATGAAAGTCGATATGCATATTGCACAGACAAAAAAAAAATCCATGAAAAAACTCTGAACCCTATCTAGATGCAAAAAGTACCTCACCAACAATAGCAAAGCCACCATCGGAAGAACCCACCTAATCTCCACACTGTTCTGTTCCTCCCCCATACTCATCAACTTACACAAAGCTGACTTAAGGAAACTAAACAGCTACTGCAATAAAATAGCTAAATCTGTGCCTAATTCCAGTACACATCAATGCCTAGCAATCAAGCAATTATTTTTGGCTAGAATTACCTAACCATTACAATGGCGCACTAAACTCTATATAAGCCCGACAATTTTCCTACACTGCAGGACCTTCTTAACATCTATTCTAACCAACACCGACTAAGATCCACTAGCAAAGCATTGATCAACGTTACCAAAAGCAAAAATAGCACTGGGGACTACCTCTATTCTACTTGTGTTGCAAAAACATGGAATTATATCCCCCTTGAGATTAGGACCAAAGAAATCCACAATAACTTCAAAAATCTCCTCCCATCAGATTTAAACAGATCTTAGTCATGTAATTGTTCAGACCCTGTTTACCCTCCCACAATGGTACATATCCGTATAGCATACAGGTACATATGTTTAAGTCACTGTGATCGCTAACAACAGTTGCTTTCTATATTCAAGGCTCAACTTTTGATTTAGTTTCTTAACTATTGTATGACCGTAACCAAATAAGTGATTGATATGTCCTACAACTGCATTGTATCTTTTTCACAAGATGTCTTATATTGTATACTTTTCTATACTTATTTTATTTATTAGCATACAACAGCTGCTGTACTTCTTTTATGCTGTACTTTTTTAACTTGTGTATTTCAGTTATTGTACTAACCTTTGTGGAGTTTTTCTCTCCAGGCCTCCACTGAAAATGGGACGCATGCCCAGTCGGACTCCCAGTAAACAAAAGGTAAAATAATAATAATGATAATAATAATAATAATAATAATAATAATAATAATAATAATAATAATACCTGAAGAATAATGTTTTAGAGGAGGAGTGAGATTTAAAGGAAGGTAGAAATTGAGTAATTTGTGTAATTTTGGATTGATGATAATTGCATAGAAGAATATATGTGATGTATAATGTTTGGAACTGTGAACATGTTAATGTGGTTTGCTTTCTTTTTTTTAAATTTATGTTTGCATATGTCATAAGCGACAATTCAATAAAGATGTTAACAACAACAATAACAACAAAAAAACAGGACTGGAAGGAGACATATGCCATAAGTCAGTAAGAAATGCTAAATGATGCAGTCACCCAGTCTGGGTTGTGTTCATCTAGATCTGTTGAAGAGGGATTAGCTGAGATTCTTCAGACAGAACATCACCAGTCCTTCCTAGTATGTTTACCTGTTATGTAATAATTCCATATGTGTACATTTTGCTATGTAAAAGGGAATTTTGAGTGTTATCCATAACTGTCTGACACCAGTGATACAACAATTAGTGACGATTTAGGCATTTAATATTATAGGATCATAGGAGGTTCCTAGGCTAATGGCCTTGGGGCCCTTACAGGCCTAGCCAAGAGTTTATCCCCAAAAGGAAACCTCAGTCAGCAATTGTTGTCCCTGTCAATATTGTTAGTGCCTGAAAACTTATAAATAGGTGAATGGCTGTTAGACTGAACTGGCACTGGTCCAGGATTAGGTTATTTGCTACCAATTCTTATTTGGACTATTAGACCCAACCACACATGCAACAGTCAGGTAACAGTAATAGATGTGGATAGCAAAATGTTGGTTTACTAAATGGCGAAGAAAATGGCTTCATTTCAGTAATAAAGAAAGTGAAATCTAGTAGAAGTAAAGAGTGTTGTAAAACACAGATTTAGGAAGTTAATGCTTTGGAGAAAGTGTTGTTTTAGAAAGTAAAAGGATGCAGTTTAGAATTATGGACATGATGTTTGTGATCGCTGGTGTATGACAGTGATGAAGATAAGGGAAATAAATGCTTCCTTTGTATGGTGACTGATTCTTCAGTATATGGCAGATATGTGAAAATGATTTCTGTGCTGGTGTGAACTGGAATAGAGGACAGAGCAGACTGGGATGGAGAGGGGTATAAGCAGAGTTTTGATTGGCAAGTGCATTTTAAAGAGGGAAACCTAGTGGGAAGTGGAGTGTTAAAAGTGTAAATTAAAGGCATTAACTCATCTGGTCACTGTGCAGAGTATCACCTATTATTAAATATATTATTCTAGCAATAACCCATGGTTGGGTGTGGGTAACACTGGATTTACCCACGGTTGGCATGGTCTGGTCACGAGGGCGAATTCTGAGTGACCAAACAAAGTCAACTGTGGGTAAATCCAGCATTACCCACACCCAGCCATGGGTTATTGCTATTATACAATGATGTTAGTTTTATGTTGTGTTATGTTTGTGTTGTTGTTATTTAGGTTTTTGTTTGCTTTACTTTGTATTCTTCAACTTTTTGCGAGATAAAATAGTCCACACTTTGACATAGATAGCCACAGCCCCACTGTTTTGTCTTGAATGTTTGAGAATTCTGATTCTGTAAATGTCTTCATGTAGACTTAACTTAGTAGTGCAGTACAATGAGTATTCTGCAGTGTTTATTTTTCCTTCACCTTCTTCATTTTAGAATGCAGGGTTAATTTAGAACCATGCCACCATCAGATGTCTTACACTTATTACGGACTTGTTGGCATGGCAAGGTGAGCTTTCTATAAATGTGGTCAGGGACTTCGCAAGTGCACCTTCCAAGGGAGACACATGATCTCCTATGTTGAAGCGAATTGTTTATTGTAAAAAGGTGCTATCCTTAATTATCAGGTCAGCGTGAAGCAGTAAAATAAATGTAACAGCACTTATAATGGGAAGCGCTGGTAGAAGAATTGTAATATGACTACTTCCCAATATAGAATGTATAATTAGACAGCTCTACCTCACATAATGAGAAAAGCAAAGCCAAGGAAAGTATAACGACAGGGTAATGTAACTCATTCATACTACAATCAGAGCGCCAGTACAGTTTCACGTATTGATATATGGGTATTGTAGTCTTACACTAACAGAGCATATCATGTTGGTGTTACCTTACTTTCCTGTCAATGTTCCTACTTCCTTTGTGGTATTTCCTCTTTTGTAAATGTAGCAGAATCAGCATCAGGTTGGATAAGGCTACTCATTGCAGGTAGAGCATCTCTTCATTGTATTCAGTGGGTGTCCTGTTTTGCAGCTTATTTCTAGTTGAGGGCCTACTCTGTTAATTTTTATCATTTTGATTGCAGCTGTCTTATGCTGTGCTGCACCAGGGTCTGCTTTTTTAGATTTGGATGACTCGTAAGCACTTGCTGTATGGATGAAGAAATCCTCTCACGGACAACAAAGCAATACTTTTTGTTAAGTAAAAAAAGAAAGTGGTACTTACTTCTTTCTGCAATGACATTTCGAACAGGAGAAAATGGTATATGGCTTGAAAACATCTGTTGCTTCTGTTCGAAATGTGGTTACGATAATACGTAAGTACCACAGAAACTACCATTCTCTGTTCTGTCAAAGTGCTCCAGCTTAATACGTTAGCTGCTGGACTTTTTTAATTTGTTATGTTGGATTTACAATGTGCATGCTGGTTAGATTAGCCAATCAGCATGCACATTTCTCGGCTTTGCTGAGTTTCCATTGTATAATATATATTACCTGGGCTAAGCCTGAAATTGATTAGTGCACTACCCCAGTAAACAATTACAAATAAATACTATTATCAAAAAGAGTCCCTTTTCATTCACTCAGTTACCTGTAGTGACCTTCTTAAGCAGACAAATACTCTGGGAATTCTACTAACATGCTTATGTTTTGATTTTTTTACCCATCCAGTTTTAACAATCAGTTAGGAGCATATTAAGCCAGTATAAACCCCTTAACTGAGAGAATAGCAAATAGAAGTCAATGTAAGGTTTGTTTAAGATTTTGTACTGCAGGCAGTACATAGTGGGAAACCATATTGCCTGCAGTAGCATCTTCACATACAAGTAGTGTTGTTCTGCTACTGTGAGGGAGCCATTGGAGGAGGCCATGGACTGCAACCACTCCAGGTAAGGCGTGTGAGAGTTGTTCCTGTATTTCAGTAAGGATGCACAAGTAAATTATTAAAAATACATGGTTTTCCTTGGTGGGCTATTATCTCCACATGCGCATCCTAGTTCAACAATGGTTAGAATACATGCATTTTGTTTCTTTTGTCATGCATGCATTCTCCCATTCATCATATAGGTGGCACTGTTGTTGACCTATTGGCTCTACAGTTGCAGCTCTGGTACTTTTGACAAGCTCACTGATTGCAATATGTGTACTGTCCTATAGATGGAGAGGTGGTGCTAGACTACTTTGTTTAGAATTTGTTAGTCCACCAAAATCCATGTCAGGGATCATGGTGTGCCACGAATTGTTAAAGAGATTAATTAGCAAAGAATATTGTAGAATCTAATTACCCATTACTTAATGAATATCATTTGTCTGGGGCATATGATGTA
>NC_056733.1:809285207-809365207 GCF_019279795.1 Protopterus annectens | reverse complement strand
ACACACACACACACACACACACACACACACACACACACACACACACACACACACACACACCCTGTAACACCAGTACTATGCAAAGCATTACACCACTCTACTCACAGACTGTCTGTATGTCCTGATCCTCCTACATATATGTGGCTGCCCTGAGTGTGCAGGTTCTCTTGTAAGAGGTATTGCTACCTGCTGCCTGTAACATTGATGCCCACACACAGGAAGGATGTCCATCACACAGGGAATGCACAGGGAATATGCCCACATGATGTAGGGATTCATGTGGTTTCTTGCCATGACAGTGGTAATTGGAAGTACTACACATATGTACTCAGATATATATATATATATATATATATATATATATATATATATATATATATATATATATATATATATATATATATATATTTATATGGCTATCTGGATAAGTACAATAAGTACATGTCCATATAGTACCACCATATGTCCTGGACATGGAGTGTAGCCCTACCCCAGCCCCTATAGTCCCAATGTCGTAGTGCAAAGGGATGTCTGGTATGTATAGCTGGTATATTAATAGACATTTGCTACTGTCATAGGGATTGATGTCACAGACATGGTGTGTGTGTGGGAGGTGACATCTGCTTATAACATGCGTGCCATTGGCTACTGACAAACATCCTAAGGTTATCATGGTACAGTACCTGCATATATAGCAGGCTCACCAGCCATGTCACAGCACAGGGTAGGATACACCTGTGTGACAGTGCATAACCACAACCAATGTGAACACAGCCACATATGGTACGCTAGCTTAATAGTACAATATATGAACTATCTGTCCTACACCATCCTCATATGTGCCACTCACAGAATGACCCTACATATACTGGGCTGCTACACAGTGTGGTCTGATGACTCTCTGTGGTATGGGACATGTGTCTGTATGGCCCTACAAACATGTAAGGTAAAATGATACCATACAGTGGGGCAGCATGTAACATCAGATAGAAGGGGAGCTAGAACAATGACATCTACCACAGTCTGTACACAGGCCATACTACATATTAACAATACACACACTGCTGACATTCACCATCACTACACAGACCTCAGTACTGTACAAACATCCACAGAATGTCCAAGTTATGGTATTAAATGTAACCCCTACTGTACATGATGTGTAGCACTCTGCTATATCACTGGCTTGTTATTACATATGATGACACTATTTATGGTGAAAAGCACATATGCTCCACTTCATGCATGACATATGTACAAAGGTTGACAGAGGTGTGGCTGACAGCACATACACAGGGCCAGTGTAGACATGTTGCTGTGATACCCCATTAATCTACCATTGTAACATAGTTTCTTGCAACATATGTCCAAAGATGGATATGTAATCAGTAACTGTCACGGCCTTCACCATCAACAGACTGCAGTCCTCACACTACCTTCTGCATTCCACAGATAGATGCATCATGGCTAACACATGAAACCAAAGGCACAACACCGCCCTGTCTGCAGATGACCCTGCAGATGGGGATTCCTGGAAAACATGAACCTGACATGGCAGGTATTGCGACATGTTCGACAGGCATATCCAGACAAACACTGTTAATCCAACATTACTCTATATGCAGTATAGCAGCATTTACAGTCTGTAGTCAGGTCAGGCAAACCCTCCTCCTGTTTGTTGCCCTCTTTCCACAGTGTATGTTGTTAGAGGTAAATCCTCAACCCATCTGAAATGTTGTTTACCAAACAACAGCTCTAGCTCCTGCTCACAGTGACAGACAAGGGCCAACACCACCAGGAGTGCATTTCCATGCAATTGGCTATGGGAATGTTACCACACCTGTTCCACATGCAATCAACTAGGGAAGGGCTGTCATTCATGCAGAGGCCATCAGCTGATCATGAGCATCACTTAAAATACACATGCTGCTGCCTAAGCAATGCAGGTGTGGGCTTCCACATCTGCCAGAGAGGGAGTGGGGGAGGCAGACAGAGGCAAATACATGTCAGGGAGGGTAAAACTGATGCATGTTTGTGTCACACACCTACCAGCACATTGTACTGAACCACAGACAGCTATGCAGTGCTATCATAGTGCAATGCTGTCATTGGATGTGCCACATGGGTGAGCTGGTGGGGAAGCACTCAGAACATATATGTGATGGTGAGTGACATCTGCAACAGGGTTATGGTAGATTTACAGTAGGTGACGTACGCGT
Source organism: Protopterus annectens (assembly GCF_019279795.1). NCBI lineage: Eukaryota > Metazoa > Chordata > Ceratodontiformes > Protopteridae > Protopterus > Protopterus annectens. The sequence continues at coordinate 809,362,988 of NC_056733.1, read as the reverse complement.
GCTTGTCTGCATGAACAGGTGCCAGCGTCAGTGCAGGCACACTCACACAGGAAAGCACACACAACACACTTGGAAGGGATAGGAGTACATCTCGTCACTAGTGGGATTGCCACAACACATCAATGTGCAGGGAACACATGCACCACATGGGTCATACAGAGGTCATATGGGCAGTATGAGGTGGTGTCAGACATCAGGCAGCATGCTTCACTGTGCCCTGGGGGGGTAGTGCATGTGGATATGGACATACGCGGCATACAATACACACATGAACACACAGGGTGACAGTTTGGACATACGTGGGTGCATCTCTGCACGGGTGTGTGGTGGCCAACAGAGCCAGCACGCTATACAAGGGTAGGCGATGGGTATACCTTGGCATCAGGCCACATGACAATGGTCTGCATTGTGGCACAGGCCTGTAGCTTCTGCATTTGCCCACACAGGTGGGTATTGCATGTGTCATCCAGTCACCTGAGTGACTATTGTGTGTGGCCAATGCTGTGCATCACTTGCCATGTATGTGTTCCCTAGTCCATGACATGGATGGTGTCTAGGATGTGCACACCTCCCACATGCATGTACAGTGACATGTGGAACTGTACCTGGGGTGTCTGGCCCATGCTGCAAACACAGCTTATCATCAGATGTGCCAGTCATGCCCAACTGTGGCAGGGACTGGTACTGGTCAGTGGATTTACCCTGCACCTACATTGATAGTATGCTAACAGCATTTCCTGATGTCAGTGTCATCTGTCCATACAGGGCATGTTGTCAGGCATGGTATGTCCATTGTGAGTCACATGTGAAGACACCATGGGGTTGCTAACTGTGATTGGCTGGCCTTGATGTCACATGTATGGGTATGGCTTTGCACCCCAGCCTATCAGCTATTTACATCTGTTATCCCTGTATGGTTGACATTGTGATATATAGTAGGGCCACCATAAATGAAATTAGCAAAACCTGTCCACACTGCCCACACTTCTATGAGTCACAAACAGACACACACACACATCTGTCATGTCTGGGAGTAGATTCCCTACCTAACTAGTTTACTACACTACAGTACTATGCAGTTAAAGTAAGCGCCATGGACATTACTTAAGTACATTTTTCTTAAAGGTGTTTTTCACAATGTAGGACATCAGCAGGACTACCAAAGTAGGGCATTTGTAATGTCCTGTGAGTGAGTAGCCTATAATGCATTGCTCCATACACAGACACTGAAACACACACAAAACATCTGAAACTGGCATGGATGGAGATGGAACACTACCACCATTCTAAATCACACCACAGCAGTATGCAGTTACAGGATGCGCTACGGCGATTACTGGGCTATCACTTTCCCAGAGATGTATTACTAGGTGAGTGACATCAGCAGCCTTGCCAAAGTAGAGTATTTGTATTGTACGAAGTGTGAGTAGTCTAAAAAGCATTGCTCTCTACTCAGTCAGACATACACACACAGACTCACAGACAGGTGCCAGGTCTGGGGTTCAAACACCTACCTGGCTAGTATATCACACTACAGCAGTACACAGTTACAAAATGCGCTATGGTGTTTACTAGGCTATCACTTTCCCAGAGGTGTATTACTAGATGAGTGACATTAGCAGCCTTGCCAAAGTAAAGTATTTGTATTGTACAGAGTGTGAGCAGCCTAAAAAGCATTGATCTTTACTCAGTCAGACACACACACACAGAAACACAGTTATCAGGTCTGGGGTTCAAATATCTATCTAACTAGTTTATCACACTACAGCAGTATAGCACTACAGAACATGCTACAATGATTACTGGGCTATCTCTTTCCCAGAGGTGTACTTCTAGGTGAGTGACATCAGCAGCCTTGCCAAAATTGAATATATGTATTGTACAGAGTGTGAGTAGCCTAACAAGCATTTCCCTCTACATATTCAGAGACTGACAGGCATGCACACAAACACACACTCACACAATTGACAGGTCTGGGGTTAGTACTACTACCTAACGACTCTGTCACTACAGCAGTACGCAGTTATGGGAAGCTCCATGCATATTACTAAGCTATGGCTCTCTCAAAGGTGTAATTCACATTGGATGACCTCAGCAGGCTTGTCATACTACTGCTATGGGGAGGGCAGTGTGTGCATGGGCTATACCCCATTCATGTAGGGGTTGACATGCCACATGCGGGCACACACGGGGTCATATGTCACAGGTGCATGTATATAGCTACTAGATGGCTACTTCCTTGTACAGTCTTGTTGCACAGCTGGCACGTGCACCACATAGTCTGTCATGCTGACAGGTACTGCTGGCTAGTATCCGCAGTGAGTAACATCCACACCTCATGTGTTGGGGGCCGTTTGGCTGTGTGCTGGTTGGGACAGGCTTGCATGGCTCCTTGTCATGGTCACCCTATTCCACACATCTATGCCCATGTATCTGTGGTTTATTATAGTGTGCTGTCCTTACATATTTGTCTGTATTCCTATCCAGTGTGTGTGGAAGGCAGGAGTGATGCATACTGACATGTGTCCGCACTGAGAACTGCAACATCCAGATATCCCCGGGATTCATGAAGCTCGGCACAAGGACGGTGTTAGCCTTGCGCCGAGCATGCGGCGTAGAGATGGTGCAGCAGCACCATATGCATATTAATGAAGGCACGCTGCCGCACCGTCCATGTAAACAGGAAACATGTGCGAGTGCAGGGGGCGTGTTTAAGCACTGCACGGAGGCGTGAACATACCCGCTACAGTCACGCAACCTAAAATGCTGACTAGTACAGCCTGCCTGTAATAGTAATCAATCCTGTCAGTGTCCGTGGATACTGAAATGTATGCAAAGCATACAAGAGAGTTCCGTAAACACCAAAATAAAATCACATGAGTAAACACACAAGCACGTAGTTAAATGTTGAGCCCCCATCCCTAGAATTATTACATGTAAAACCCCATGTCTGTATTTCATTGTAGTGTTGATTTTTATACCAAGTGGAAGTGAAATGCAGCATGGTTGCCACTGCTGCCCTTTGCTAAGCCTAGCCCAATGGTTAGAGAATTTGCTTAATATCTGCCCATTCGCGGTCCGAGTTGTCCTTGTCTGGACGGCCCAAAAATGAATGGGTATAACCTGGGTCAACCTACCATGTCATGAAAGATAAGTATTCGTGTGTACCTATGTGCATGAAGTACAGCATGTGGAAGACCAAATATGCTAGGGTTGGCCTCAAAACCATAATGGTACCAGAGATATGTAGAGTAAGCGATGTGTACTGCTGTCTGTGCCATGGGCTAACAACCAAAGAAGGGATGGATGGTGTGTATGTGGATTTTGGGGGGTGATAGGTAATGTAACAATCCACCAAGGGGAGACTGGGTCGGATGTACAATAGGTGAACTGGAGGTGTATGAGAGAGCAGTGGGAGAATTCAAAAGGAAACTAAAGAACATACATTCACATCCCCAATACACCCTGTCAGGTCATATTGCAGAACACAATCCCACAAACATATGAACATTAAAATGTAAGATACATACAGAAATGGTACCGGCTCACACCACATAATGATTTGGCCTGAAGTGAGCCATCCAACCCCTACACACCTGGATACATAATTGAATACCCATCATCCCCTCTACAGCACACCACCCCCCCCCTTGCTGAACATCCACCAAAACCACCCATACTTGGACTGCTAGCTTGGGCCAGCCATATCTGCACATAGTGCCCCCTACCCACATCTAGTAGGCAGTCTCACCCTAACCAGTCTCAGGCCTGCAAACTAAGTATCCCATGCATGTATAACCCTCCCTCATTTTCATATAACAAAAAGAATGGGGTTCATCGGTGTCCACAATTTTTGGACATCCCTCATGGGATAAGTGTCTGTTCTCAAGATTAGACTTGGTGGCACAACATGATTTCCACCACCGTTGACATCCGGACACAAGTTGGATTAGCAGTACTTGTCCACAATCCTGCTCAGCCTCCACCCGGTCCTGCAGAACTTACAACCAGGGATTAAACACCTGACCATGATGCACATCTCCCCATGTGCATTATCGGGAATATATACCTTTCACATGTTCCCAAGAAGCTTCCCCATAGCCATCTTCCAAATAGTACACGTCCACAAATTGTATACCCTGTCCAGGTTCCACGTCGTAATGATGCACACAACCCCTGTATACAAACGGTACAGGTCCCTCCCGGATGTGGGTGTTCATATACATGGTCATGTATTACCCCATATATGTAGTCATATATCTATAAATGTACATACTTATATTTGCATAGCTACACATCACACATACATGCATATAAGTAGTTGTCAAGTATGTGTCCTATTCATAAATATGTATACTTGCAAATGTATACATATGTCTCTTAGAAACATATGAACATTAACATGTACTATATATATATGTACACCAACCGACTGTCACATTTGTTGCCAGTAGTGTGGAATGCCTGTAGTAAAGTCATATATCCTAACTACCATCCATGCAGAATGTATCACGGATGGTTTAGTAGTCAAACCAGTGACTACGGTGTTTCTGTTTCTGGGTCCAAGCCATGCAAGGACTGCTAATTTTATATGATGCCCAGAATAATGGCTGTCAGATATAGGGTGATTAAGGCACTTTCAAGCAGACGTAAGCGGGTATGCGCAGTGGTAAGTGGCAGTCATTCAACAGTATGGGAAATGTAAATAAGCATGTAGGTGAATATGAATGTGTATGTACAGACAGATATATATAAATATATCTATATATATATATCTATATCTATATATATATATATATATATATATATATATACAGATATATATATTCATGAAGAATGAACATGGTCACAATAAAGCATTCATAATGAATGCGAAGGAAAACAGCAGCGGAACCCCCGTATTATTTAGTGCTGTCATATCAAGCTGGCCAGAGATGAGCAAACCTCCTGCGTCTCCAACCAGAGGTAGGATGCTAACAGTGGGACTATCTTTGTCCATGTGCTAAGTCTGACTTTCAAACAGGTACAGGGCAGTCCCAGTCTCTAGTCGGATGAGCCGAAAACTGGAAGACTATTTGAACACCCTGACCATTATATGAATGTATGTTCCAGGAATATAAGCTTGGGACGTCTGAATATACTTGGAGTGAGTCAACATGCGGGGCAGGTCTAGAGCAGTAGGGAGTGGCGCATGTGTAGTGGTGTGATTTTTCCAACTGGGGAATGGATGACTGCTCTGTTAGTGAAGTGCTGAGGCATGTGTTTGTGTAACTATGAACCATGGGTATACATCAAAATGAAGCAGCACACCAATAGTAAAGTGGTTAGAGCATCCACCTAATGAGCAGGCATTCACAGTTCAAGTTCAACTATAGCACATATCATTTTCCATGTGGAATGAATGTCGTTCTGCTGTATAACTGACATAATAACATGTAAAGGTGAACTTGAGTATCGCATGGGACTTTTGTCCAAATACATTCAATCAAAGTGGTACTGTCATAATGAATAAGGCACAAGTAAGCACAAATAAGCAGCAGTAAACATATATAACAAACAGTAAGCAAATCTGAGTGCGCTTGCGTGGGTGTAAGCAGTGCCCAGCATAGGAAATGTATATAAGTATGTGCAGATGTAACATATATATATATATATATATATATATATATATATATATATATATATATATATATATGGGTCTACCTGACAACACCGATGCACTACAACACCGACAACGAAATCACCGACACCACATAACCGAAAGTTCACAAACACGAAACCTCACATGCCTGACACACCACAATCCCGACAATCAACAAACAAAACAAATCCCCTGTCCAAAACAGCACACACAACACAAGCACACCAAAATCCTTACAAACCCACACTAAACCTTACATACACAACTATCTACAACCTTACTCCAAACCCTAACCCTAAGGTCCGTCACTATCGCACACTCACCCAACCCGCGCCCTAACCCTAACTCACTTAACCCACCCCTAACCCTAAAGACTGTCACTATCGCACACTCACCTAACCTGCGCCATAAGCCTAACTCACTTAACCTGCCCCTAACCCTAATGACTGTCACTATCGCACACTCATCTAACCCGCACCCTAACCCTAACTCACTTAACCCACCCCTATCCCTACAGTCCGTCAATATCGCACACTTACCTTACTCGCACCCTAACCCTAACATCCATCACTACCGCATACTTACACAGCCTTTTCACATGTCGGTGTTCTCAGCGTCGGGGTTTTCATCCGTCGGTCATCTCAGTTTTCAATCTTCTGGTGTCGGTGTTCTCATCGTCGGCGTTGTCAGGTAGACCCTATATATATATATATATATATATATATATATATATATATATATATTTATATATACATATATACACACACACATATATACATATATAGACACACACACACACACACACACACACACACACACACATATATATATATATATATATATATATATATATATATATATATATGTGTGTGTGTGAAGAATGAACGCCGTAACAATAAAGCATAGAAATGGAATGAGAAAGGAATCAACAGCAACTATAGTATTATATAGTGCTGTCAGCATATGTCATATCAAGCTGTCCAGGAGTGAGCAAAGCACTGCTACTCACACCACAGGCAGGGATTTACCAGTGGGAGTAACATCGTTGATCTGCTAAGTCTACTTTACAAACAATCAGAGGGTAGTCCCCAGTGGGACTACCAAAAATTGACAGCATATTTGGATCTCCGTCCATTATACAAGAAAGGGCAGGTATGTTCAAGAACTAAATGGTGGGAGAGCATGATAATACATGTGTTGGCACAACATACATATAGGGCCCCTAACGCTGGTGGGGGGAGGTCAATGTGTGGAGGTGTGTCATGGCCTTGAAAGGAACTGGATAATGGATGTATGTTGAACTCGGGTGGGGTCGAGGAACCATGGGTACGTGATTATGGATCCAGGCGTATCATGGCTGGATGGCCTGGTTTTAATTGGACCGTCTCATGGAGGCCAGCGAGTTAGTTATAAGTATGTATGCATACACACATGCATACATCTATATGTAGAAGTACATTCCCTGTAACAGATCCATTCCATTTGCAGATATAAACACATGAATGTGCCCTTACAAACCTCAGCAGTAGATAGAATAATAGGTAGTGCATAAGAGGGAAGGACCGGAATTGCTAAAATGCAGAAGTGTGTACAATTTCCCAAGTTAGTGCTGTGCTGAATAAATCAAATGTGAGGACTGTCTCACACAAGGAATTATCCCTGTGATCTGCCTGCAACGGCAATCTCAAATACTAAACTAGTCTATTTGTAAAAGAATCACGCCGAACACGTACATAATTAGTTCTCATGTGTAACGTGTACATTACCATATAGTCAGACTAATTAATTCACTGTAGTGTCATGTTAATGGGAGTAAGTATGTAAGGAAGTAAGAGTCTAATCTTGACATAAAGACAGGTGTGTCCCATGTGGGATAACGCAAAACTTGCGATTAGTGTCCTATTGGTCACTCATGTCACCAATGTCTGTGGACTAAATGTTAGGGATTCCTGAGGATACGTGTAGTGAGTCAACCGATGGGATGGGTCTACAGGGGTAGAGAGCGGCCAATGTGTACTGGTGTGGATACACCGCAAATCCAACTGGAGAATGGATAACTGCAGTGTTAGTGAAGTGTTGGGGTGGCTGTTTGGGGAACTAGGAGACATGGGTATATGGGGTATATATGCAACTGAAGCAGCACAGCAATAGTGTATTGGTCAGAGCATTCGCCTGACAAACAGGCATTCACGGTCCAAGTCCCACACTAGCACATATCATTTTTCCATGTGGAATGTGTATATAAACATATTTATACATCGTATTGCTGTACAACCTACATAAGAACATGTACATGTGAACTGTAGTACTGCATGAAATGTTTAATTGATGTCATTCAATCTCAGTGTTAGTGACATAATGAATAAGTTACTATTAAACAGGTGTAAGCACAAATATGCAGTAGTAAACATATCTAAGCACCAGTAAGCATGTTTAAGTGCGTTTGTGCGGGGGTACCTTTCCATTAACGGGACAACACTGTTAATGCGGTTGCTGACCTCCGAATCCAGTTTCAAACCATGTATTTGTGTTAGTCTTAACATGTGTGTGTAAAATGTAGAAGTTACAGTTGTTTTCATTTTGTTTTTACATTTTATCCATTTAACTGATTTACACACAACTGTTAACATTAACATCCAAACAACATGGCTTGAGGTTGGAATCGGATCTGAGCACTCGCATTGAAAGTGTTTGCCTGAAAGCAGAATAGTGCAAAAACAAAGACCAAGGCCTACTATTACATCAGTCTATCCATTATAGGGAAAGCAAGCATTGTAAAAAAACGTCTTTATTGTCAAATACCCATCCTCAACATCTCTAGTTATACTAACTCGGCTTCTTTAAGCCACGAGGATGTGATTACAATCAGTAAACAGTGATTGTTTGTTTTTTAAGAGTGTCAGGCATGGATTTAGGAAGGTATCGCTGAGCTCAGAAATAACTGTGTTTAAGATGTATGCATCTGTTGCTATTGTACAAGGCTTTTGCAAAATTAATCCAAGTTGAAGCCTAATCCTAACAACTTGCGTCTTGTAAGCCCTTCACAGCAAACATATACATAGCAATTTCACTGTCTTTTAATCATCATTTCACAGGCCTCACAGAGGACTGAAAACTGTCTGATTACAAATGGTCAGCATGACTACGTCTTTGTAAACTGTAAACATAGACAGTTACTTCATGTTAGGCATTTCATGCAGTGTACATATCACCATGTCATGCCTAATTAACAGAAGAAAGGAATGTCATGTTATTTGCAAGTGTTTCCTTATTACTGATTTCCTGTCTGTGTGACTTACCAGGGCAGCACTTTAAAGCGATCGCAACGCTGCAATGCAGTACCTTAACACGTCTGTCAGGCAGACGTGTGTAAAATTAGACTAGTTACTTGGTTAAACATTTAATTATTAACACAAGCATTTTATACCGACGTGCTCAACAGGCATGTTAATGAGCTGCATTACACCTGAATGATTGCATTAATAGTGTTGCCCCAACAATGGAAATGTACCCATTCAACAGTATAGCACATATATTCAATTACGTAGATGTATGTGTGTTAATGTCCAATATATATATATATATATATATATATATATATATATATATATATATATATATATATATACATACATAGATATAGATTATATATCCCAAGAACAAACCTCGTGACACCAAAGCATTAGAAAAGAATGAAAAGGAAAACACCTGCAACTCCTGTATTATGTACTGGTGTTACTTCCAAGGCAAGTGTGTTTCTGTCCGACACATGGGTTCAGACTGTAGGCTGGGTAATAATAGGGTTGCTGACCTTACTCACCAGGCCTATTGCCAAATGTATGGGTATGTCTCGCCAACCCAGTCACTTGACTGATTGTGACATATATGGCCACTATATAGAAAAATACACTCCCCAACACATCCAGTGGCTAGACACTCACAGCCACCAACACACAGGATATGACTGACAAACACACATACCTGTTATGCCTCAGAATAGAGCACCTACCTAATTACTTTAGCACACTAGAGCATTACGCAGTTACAGAACGTGCTACCGAGATTACTGGGTTACAGCAGTCTGAGAGGTGTATTTCTAGGTGGGTGACACCAGCAGGACTGCTAAAGTTGAGTATATGAATTGTACGGAGTGTGAGTACTCTAAAAAGCATTGGGCTGTCCTCAGGCAGACTGACACACACAAGCACAAAGTTGGCAAGTCTGGGATTAGAACACTGACCTAACTACTTTATCACACTACAGTAATACGCAGTTACAGAACACACTACAGAGACGACTGGGCTATGATTTTCCCAGAGGTGTATTTCTAGGTGAGTGACATCAGCAGCCTGCCAAAGTTGAGTATATGAATTGTACGGACTGTGAGTAGCCTAAAAAACATTTCTCTCTACACAGTCTGAGGCAGACAGACACACGCACAATCACACACACAATTGTCAAGTCTGGGGTTAGAACTACTACCTAACTAGTTTATCACTACAGCAGTATGCAGTTATGGGACACTCCATGTTAATTACTGAGCTACAGCTCTACTAAAGGTGTATTTCACATTGGATGACATCAGCAGGCTTGTCATAATACTGCTATGGGGAGGGCAGTGCGTGCAAGAGCCATAACCCATTCATGTAGGGGTTGACATGCCACATGTGGGCACACAAAGGGTCATATGTCACAGGTACATGTATACAGCCACTAGATGACAAAATAACCAGCCTCTGCAAGGCTCAAAATCAGGACCCTGCACACCACAGTTGATGTGTTTTACCACTAAGCCATGGCAGATACACAGACATTGGATGTTATCACGAACATATCATCCAGCACAGTCATTCAACAGTATAGGTCATGTATTCCATTACGTAGATGTATGCGTGTTAATGTCTATATATATATATATCTATATATATATGTATATATATATATATGTATATATATATATATATATATATATATATATATATATATATAAATATATATATATATATATATATATATATATATATATATGGGTCCCCTTCACATGGTCGACAGTTCATTTGATCGACATTTATTTGGTCAACAATTCATATGGTCGACAGGCAGATTTGCCCCCCTCCCCAATGTTGTGTGACCCTGGAGTTGTTATATATAGTTAGGGGTGTGGGGCACAGCCCCATTAGTGTGGGGCAAAGCCCCACATAAAACTGCTTGTCGATCAAATGAATTGTCGACCAAATAAAAGTCGGTCAAATGAACTGTCGACCATGTGAAGTAGACCCATATATATATATATATATATATATATATATATATATATGTATATATATATATATATATATATATATATATATATATATATATATATATATATATCTACACATACATAGATATAGATTATATATCCCAAGAACAAACCTCATGACACCAAAGCATTAGAAAAGAATGAAAAGGTAAACACCAGCAGCTCCTGTATTATGTTCTGGTGTTAATCCCAAGGCAAGTGTGTTTCTGTCCAACACATGGGCTCAGACTGTATTCTGGGGAATATTAGGGTTGCTGACTTTACTCATCAGGCCTATTGCCAAATGTATGGGTATGTCTTGCCTACCCAGTCTCATGGCTGATTGTGACATATATGGCCACTATATAGGAAAACTACAAAACACACTGCTCAGCACATCTAGTGGTTAGACACTCACAGCCACCAACACATAGGATATGACTAACAAACACACACCTGCTATGTCTTGGAATAGAGCACCTTCCTGACTACTTTAACACACTACAGCATTACGCAGTTACAGAATGCACTACCGAGATTACTGGGTCACAGCAATCCCAGAGGTGTATTCCTAGGTGGGTGACATCATCAACCTTGCCAAAGATGAGTATAGGAATTGTATGGAGTGTGAGTGCTCCTAAAAAGATTGTTCTGTCCTCAGGCAGATGGACACACACACACTTGGCATGTCTGGGATTAGAACACCGACCTAACTACTTTATCACACTACAGCATTATGCAGTTACAGAACACATGATCGAGATTACTGGGTCACAGTAATCCCAGAGGTGTATTCATAGGTGAGTAACATCATCGGCCTTGCCAAAGGTGAGTATAGGAATTGTATGGAGTGTGAGTCCTCAAAAAGGGATAGTTCTGTCCTCTGATAGACAGACACATGCACACACTTGGCATGTCTGGGATTAGAACACCAACCTAACTACTTTATCACACTACAGCATTACGTAGTTACAGAACGCGCTACCGAGATTACTGGATTACAGCAATCCGAGGGGTGTATTCCTAGGTGGGTGACATCATCAGCATTGCCAAAGTTGAGTATATGAATTGTCCGGGGTGTGAGTACTATAAAAAGCATTGTTCTGTCCTCAGGCAGACAGACAAACCCGTGGTGGGATCAGAACACCTGCCTATCTGCAGATCACTATTACAGTACTAAGCAGTTAAGAGTTGTGCCACAGAGTTTACACATTCAAAAGCATTCATCATGATCTTCTAGGATTGCGGACATCAACAGGGATGCTGACAGTTAAGATGTACATAGCTGTGAACCTGTGTGTTGAACGTAGGAGTCCATCCTGAACAGGAGTATGCCCATCTGTGGAATGGAGGACTACTATCACTATACAGGGTTACAATGGCCATGATCATACACATAGAAGCACATAACTTACACAAGGTGTCAGTGGGCATGATCACACACTTAGTAGCACAAGTCTGTTTGGAATGCACTATAAGTCCAACTACACAAGGTTATACTGGGCATGCTCATACACTTAGTAGCACAGGGCTGCTTGGGATGCACTCTGATTCTAAACACAAAAGGCCACAGTGGCCATGCTCATACAGTTAGACGTACAGAACATGGTGCAATGGACTCCGGTGTTAGTAGTTGTCATTGTTAGCAAGAACACTGCACTACACATATCTGACACTGGTCATCTACACAACATCTACTGCTGTATGTCACCTTAGATGTATCAGTCTATACCAAGCACAATACTACCAGTTGCAGTGATGTCATGCTAGGAATGGCAACTGCTTGTCCAACACAATGAGCCCATGTCCTGCTGTAATTACGAAGTTGTCCAGTGTATGTCATTCTGGAATGACATGGCTGACAGAAGACAAGCCTTTGTCACAGATCACATGCAGCCATAATTCAAGGGAGTGGTGATAACACCTAGGTCACATTTGCCCATATAGTGCCATTCCAAGGCAAATGTGCTAAACACAGGATAACACCCTGACACCTAGAAGACAATTGCATTGTATGCTTATGCTAACCAGTGCTAGATGTGTTGCTGTCGTAATCACAGCTGCTCACTGTTGAGCCTACAAAGGAGAATACTGACATCTGTGTAGTGAGGAACACCTGGCTGAAGGCTCTGTAGTGTACAATAGCACTACCACCATATAACTCAGAACCAGACATGTGGGCCATAACACTGGTATGGACCACTCCAGGTGGTGGCATCCCCACATTCATAATGGCTACTCACATGTACAGACCAGTACTCCAACATGTCATCACAGATGAGCCAGGTGCAGGTCGCAGTGTCAAAAGCTGCATTCTAGGATGTAATCCTCAGGCACTACCATTTCCTCAGACCACCAACACATATCCATACATGTGGTATGACATGTAATGGTACAACACAAAGTAACCCTTGACTGTTGGACTGTACCTAACCCTACAACAACTGTGCAGCGTACCCATTTACTGACACAGTTGCATTATGTGTTATGCAATGCAATGATACCACTGTTTGTAACCAGGTCAGATGTACACATACCAGTGTCCCTCGGATATTGACAGCATTAACAGATGACTGTTACTGTCACCATTCAGTGTGTACACAGCCTGACATGAGGCTATGATTGCACATTATGTTTATGTGAGGAGCAGATTGTTTTGACATTTGTGTAAGATGCAACCTGGGATATGGACAGGTCCCATGCAGCCTGCATGTATGGCATTAGAGAGTGCAGCTTGTACCTGCATAGTTGTTATTACAGGGGCTCTGCAGTGCACATGGATATATGAATGTGTACCTGTTGGGGCAGTGTGTTTATGTTATCCAAGACCCTATCTGGATGAACAGGTGCTATTTCCTTAGGTGCAGTACTTCTCATGTCATAGTGCTGTGAAGCACAGCGGATCTTGTTGTTGCCATTATGTTTCATGACACAGCTATGGAATTCTCTGTGTTTGGCCTCATACTATGTGGATGATTAGTTTCACAGTAGCTTTGCATAGCATTATATGGTGTATCTGCATCTTACTGAGGCTGACCATGGATCAACTTCCACTCATGTGTGCTGACTCTTGTAACAGTTACTACCTTCTGTGGTACAGTTTAAGGCAGGGTACCACCAGTTTGCCTTCATGTCTGTGTTTATTTGAATCATGTTTCTGTTTCAATGACATGATCACTACACATATATGACTGCCTAAAGTGCATTTGTGTAGGACCCAGCATTTGCACATGCATTGTACATCTGCATGGGTGCCATGACAGTCACCACTTCACTCTTAAGGAGCATAACATTGGCTTTGAAGACTGACCATGTGTAGCATATTGTTAGCCCTGTTGGTGTGACTATGGTGATCCAGGTCATTTGTGTTGATGAAATCCAACATGCATTGAGCACATGTGTTGGTACATGATGAGTCTTCCCAGTTCATAATGGGATAGCTGAGTGGCCATGATTATGGTTTCCTGTCTCAAAACTGGTATTCCCCATTACAGCACAATGACAGTTGGGAATTCTGAGGCATGGTGGATGATCTGTCACAAGGTGCAATTTGGATTACATTTTGGAACAAAGGTAGTTGCTCAGCATAATGCATCTTACCTTGTGCAAGTGCAACTAGCGTGGGGGTGTACATATCCCTCAGGAAGTTGGACACACCTGTGGCCCATGTGTTCCAATAAAGGATGATGGCCAAGAGGTGAGGTATGTGTTATAACATGGTCATGCAGGGGTACTCTCCAAAGCGTTGAACCATATATCACTCACTGCACAAATATGTTCTCCATGTTTCAGATTGCTGTAAGTGAGTCCATATTGAGTACCTGATTTGTATCATTGAGCAGCAAGACCCACAGTTTATTTCATGGCTGTCCCTGTTGCACCAGTGGACTTTCACTTGAACAAGGCATGATGAGGGCACTATAGGGGAAGCATGGGTCATTGCCAGTATCCAGATTCTCTGGGGTGACAGGTGCAGGCCCTGTCTGGCAAATCATCATGGTCTGTCAACCATGTTATCCCAGGCAGAGAGATGCTGGATACTCTTTGAATTACACCAGTACACTTCACGATTGTAGAATACAATCCTTGTCCTTGTACTGCTGCATCATTCTGGCCAATGGCAAAATGCTACCCAGGACTTGGGACATACCTGCATGGGCTACAAGACCTGACAGTTCCTACATTTGTGTTTCCATGCAGTCCAGGCTACTGCATCACAGGTCCTGCACAACAACATAGAATATGCCGGAGACATGTTTATAGTTCTAAAGGTGGTCTGACTGTATGGGTATGTGGCTAATCATGGCAGACAGGCAGTTGATAGTATGTTTGCCCTCATATAGCTCGGTGTGTAACATAGTGCTAGGGTTTGCATTCACAAATGAGTACTGTTGTCCATGTTTCCGACCACGTGTTCTGAGGTGTGACACAATTATGCAAACTATGTTGTACAGTCTTTGTGTTATGTTGTCTGCTTATTCCAACTTGGGATGACTCTTGCTTGGCCAGATACTTAGAGGCCTCTGTTGATGTGTGTGATATCTGGTGGCATGTGTGTGTGTCCTTACTGTGTTCTGGTAAGGGTATGTGTTGGTTGTGGTGATGAGATGTATGTATTAACCTACACCTCTTGACTGTCTAGTCCAGTCATGGGTGTAGAATGGACTGCCTCCAAGCTCACCCCTGTAGCTGCATCCCAGACAATGTGTGGGGTGGGGTGTTAGGCGGGTTTGGCAGTGTACATGGCATAGAGATTGCATTCCCCCAGGATGGCCACATACACAAAGCTGACATTAGTAAACACCAATAGCTGACTAGTGGACATGCCTGTATGAGCATTCAGTACTACAAGTACCACGTACTGTATTTAGTATACTTAGCTTATGAAGATGTTTTAGACAGTGATGCTCACATGTAAATATCTGTGTTATGGACATGGCAACACTAGCTATTACAGGAACATGGTAGCTACCTTTAGTAGCAATCCCCCTCTGAGGGCCACATCACATCCTGATAGTTGATTACAGATGATGCAAATGTGAAAAGGGCTGTATCCTTGTCTGGGTATATACTCACATACCCAGCAGAACCATGAGCTCTGTTGGGCACAGACACCCACTCCCCACACAGAGTCAAATATCAATAGACTCTGCTGCCACTATCGACATGATCAGGATATAATCAGATAGTGTACGCCATCACATATGAAGCAGCTATTACACATGGGCAGCAGTTTCCTACATCTTATACTCCTACTGCAGATGTCACACTGGAGTTAATGATGAGATGCACTCTGTTTCATTACCAGTACTGTCAACATATTTCCAAGCAGCTGTTAGTCTGGCAATGATAGGTTAGGCTACACAAATCTAAACGTTCAACCAGTGTGTCTCTACTGTCAATATCCATTCTATGTAGGTGTGCACATAGCCATTTGCCACAGCCCTGTAACAAGGGTCAGTACACATTTGCAGAACATGTACACATGCACAGCTGACATTGCTTGCAAACAATAGTAGAGAGGTGGATATTAGGCAAGGTGGACTTTTAGGCAAGGCTCATAAGACAAACCCACCACCGTAAATAGCACAAGTAACCAGAAACTGAGGGTATTGCTACTCAACGCCAGAAGTCTAAACCTCAAAATGCACACACTCAAGGCACTCCTCAGTATGGAGAACATCTCTATCTATGCAGTAACAGAAACCTGGTTTAAGGCTCCAGAGAGCACCCCAGCACTACCAGGCTATAACTCATACCACACCTTTTGGCCACAGAACCCGGACCGGAACACAAAAGGTAGGGGTGTATCCATATTCATCAAGGATACGCACACCTCCAGGTTAGTGGCACAGCACGATGCATCAGATATCATCCAAGTGCAACCGACAATGGGCAAAACTGCAATCTAAATTGTAGCTTGCTACAGATCACCCACCATGACTCAGGACCCACATTCCGTATTTCTGGAGACACTGGGAAATATGCAGGTCCTACCAAACACCCTAATACTGGGTGATTTTAACTACCCAAACATTAACTGGGAAAACTACTCAAGTACTAACTCCCTTGCCCAGTGCTTCCTAGAATTTCTAAACTCAAACACCCTGGAACAACTGGTCTACACCCCCACCAGAGGGAACAACATATTGGACCTGGTCATCACCAACATGGGCGACCGGTGTTCCACACCCGATATCAACCCCTCGCTGGTTAGATCAGACCATAGACTAATCACTCTGCATATTCACATTCCGCCCACAACCCTAAACAAGGAAACCACCATGAAAATCTTTTCCAAAGCAGACTTCACGTTGCTTAAGCCCAAGGTGGAAAGGTTCACAACCCTCACGCCAATGGACAATGCTGTCCAAGATGCTGAAACCTATACAAAGGCACTCTATGATCATCTGGAGGAATGCATGTCTCGTGCTATCCCAAGTCAAACCTAGACTCACTCCTCCAAGAAAAGGAAACCAGTCTAGTGGACCCCTGCCATAAACAGGCTCTACAATAGAAGGAGGAAACTAGTACAGATAAGAGCAAAATCCCTAGAAGGACAGACATCCCTGATCAGTATCAGCAAGAAACTATGATCCCTCATGAAATCATCCAAGGGCAGCTTCAAAAGACAATTTCCCAAGGACCCTACAGATAACCACAAAGCGTTCTTTAGCTATGTCAAGAACCTAAGAGGGAACTCTCAGATCTGCTCTGAATTGGTGTAGACTGGCACAAAATACACTGAACCGACTGATATTGCCAACATTTTGGGAGACAGGTTCAGTGCAAACTTCACACCCCTCTCAACCCCTAAACAGCCTATAACCATTCCAGAAGAATGTATGGCCCCAGCAATCACTGACACACAGGTTAAAACAGCCCTATCCAAAGCCACAAACACAGCCTCAATGGGACCGGACAGTGTCCCAGACTGTGTCTTACAAGAGCTCCAAATGAACTAAACCCCTCACCTAAACACACTGTTCAAACCCAGCCTTTCTAAAGGCTACATACCCACAGAGTGGCACACAGCAACAGTTATCCCACTCCACAAAGGTGGTGCCACAATTGCCCTATAAGCCTGATTAGCCTGGTCTGCAAGGCTATGGAGCGCATCATCATGGAACTCATTAAAAGAGACATTGGGAACCTCCAGACACTTGACCCAACCCAGGTCAGCTTGATTGAGTGCAGATCATGCCTACTGAACCTGTTTGATGTCTTACAGTCACCTAGACTTTAGGTGAGGGGTGTGGTAGTTCACACATACTACCTGGACCTAGCCAAGGATTTTGACACCATTCCCCACTCAGGTATTATTTATAAACTCACCAGCCAGTACATACACCCATACATTACAGGTTGGGTTGTCAACAGGCTTACACACAGAACCCACAAGGTAAGCCTAGCAGCCTCCAGGTCCCACTCTTAATCAGTCACAGCTGGTGTCCCACAGGACTCAGTCCTGGGACCCCTACTGTTTGCCATATACTTCTCATAGGTACAGGCAAACACAGGTGGACTACAGCAGACAGTGTTTGAAAATGACTGCAAACTGGGAACCATACTTGACAGTCCAGCTGTCACAAACGTCCTTCAAGGGGCCTCACATAGACCGACACAGGGTGTCAAAGTCATGGCCTTCAGCTAAAGGCCACAAACTGCATGGTCATTCCATGTTGGGAAATCTAAACACCCACATATTAACACATGAGTGGCAGCCACTTTAATACAGACAAGGTAATGGGTATGTGGGGACTACATTAGATAGTGATCTCTCCTTTGACAATCATATCTCCAAAGTAATTAGGACATCCTTCTATATAGGCCATCTGATTACTTAAGGGTTCGCATCTAGACATACTGAGGTTATGGTGCCCCTTTACTCATCACTCCTCAATCCCATCATCGAGTATGATAACCCATTTGGGATGTACCTCAGAAGACAAATCCAACAGCTGGAGGGTCCACGAACATACCTCGCCAAGAGGATTACTGGCCTCAGACATGTGTCCTATGCTGCCAGACTGAATGAACTCTTGCATTACTCAGTGGCATCTCGTTTACTCAGAGATGATCTTTGCTGGCTAACAAAGCCATGTCCAAGTCAGGCTTAATGGATATGCTCCACCTATGGGAATCCATGTCACAGTGAGCCACACACTGTAAAGAGCTACACCTTGTCACAACCATAACTGGAAGATGCTGAAGTGACAGATTCCTGTCACAGGTACTCCCCATGCTTTGGAACTACATCCCTGATTACATTATACAGAACCTCTCACTAACACTCCAGAGAAACCTTTCAGAGTGGATGGGGAACAGTGGATACACCCCAGGGATCCCGCAATTGGCTCTGCTCCACAGAGGGATAGTTAGTTAATCAATGGGGTGGCGACAACTGACACATTTTGGCTAGGCTTATGAATGGCCTCAGGCAGTTAGCCAAGTACCTACCTATGTACCTATGAACCTATACATACAGTATCAGCACATGCTGATAGCTTAATTTACTGTTCAGGTGTTACTTACCTTGTACCAGTAGTGGTTGTGTGTGCAATAGTTGAGGGTTGCCTATGTAGGATGCACACAGTAGGCCACCTATACATGACAATTTACAGGTGGTCTTGTGTGTGTGCCATCCATGTTTACTGTGTGTGCAAGTGGAGAAGGGTGTCAGTCCGTAGCTGCCTACACTGTCAGTGTGTGTGCTATATGTTCCCTTTTTGCCAAGGCATGGGCATACTGGGCACGCCTCTGTCTACCTACTGGGGCTGGCTCAGGGTGTTTGTGGTCTAAGTCCCTCTGTGCCTGTGGGGCCCTTGGCAATGGTGGTGGGCTGTGAGGGCCTTCACCATTCTGTCCCTACTGCAGCTGTTTCCACAAGATCATATTGTGTAGCATGGCACATACTATGAAGATGTGGGCACACGTGCATGGAGAGTGCTGCAATGCTCCACCAGATATGTCCAAGCAATGGAACCGTGATTTCAGCATCACAAACACATGCTCTATGATGATTCTGGTTTGCGGGTGTACCTCATTATGGTGTTCTTGCATGGGTGAGTGTGCATTTTTGATGGGAGTCATCATCCACGGTACCAGTGCATAGCCAGCATCCCCCACCAAGTGGCCATATGGGCTGTTTCCTCTGGCAAATACCTGATACAGCTGTGAGGCATGCCAGATGTGGGAGTCATGATAGTTTCCAGGGCTGCCAGCACACACATCCATGATAATGCCCTGGGCATCGCGCACGACCTGGCAATTGATGGAGAGGTATCCCTTGTGATTTATGTATCGCCTACCCTGCTCACTGGGTGGTGACTTGATGTGTATGTGCATGCAGTCTATTGCACCCAGTACCTCTGGGTATTCTGTCACATGGTGGAAGAGACGCATATTGCTGGCCAACTCCTCCTGCGTTCGGGGGAAGTATATGTGCTCATTGGCATATGGTAACATGGCTTCCAGGAACTGGTGGAGTACCCTTGATGCTGATGCCTGTGAGATCCCCAGGATATCCCCAGTTGGCCTTTGAAAGGTATCTGTGGCTAGTATTCTCAAGCTTACACATACATTCGTGTCCACTGGGATGGGTTCCCTTCTGTAATTTCTGGCTCTGAGGCATGGCTGGCACAGCTCAACAAGTTGCTGTATGGTGTCCCTGTCCACCCTGTAATGCTCTACTATCTCCAGATCATTTAGCCTCTGATAGGTTACCCTGCGTCTGAACACTATTCTCCTCCTCCAGTGCCAGAGGTGGTTGTCAGCATCACCTCCACACCACCTTCAGTCTCCAACACATGCTGGTGAATCAAAGCTATGGCAGCCCCTAACATGTACATATTAAAAATTCCCCGTCTGTATACACTGATGGTGCAGAGTGTATGGGAATACACAAGTGTGTGTGAGGTGCTTTTACACTTTATACTATTGTGTTATGGATACTGCTGATGTCATTTGGTGTGTATGTGCAATTCCAGCTGCAGGATGTCTTAATTATGGATTTTACAGTAAGTACTGCAATTGTGGGGCCTTTGGTGTTGAATTATGCATGTCTGACGTGATTTATCTGTTGCCCTTTAATTCACTTTTCAACCTGAATCCCCTCCCATTGTCAGGCATGTATCCAGCTGCTGGCTTATTTGTTTTGTACTTTTCCTACCCAGGAATGTGTTGTGAAATGTGTTATATAGCTGATATAATGCAATTTTGCTTTGTTCTGCTGTGACAGTACTGTTTTCTTTGCAGTACAGCACCTTCCCTTTCCTGTTCTGCAGGTAGCTGCTAGCAGCCTTGTTAGCTGTTGTCAATGGCCCACTGTGGGTTCCTACGTGTTAATTACTCATTTGTACTCCAATTTTCATGCTGCAGCATTTCCTTATATTTTTCCCATATCCTTCCTGTTTCTGCTCTGATGTGTGCCGTGTATTTATTGGGTTTACAGTGCATTTTCATCCACGTTCACATGCACATTTGGTTACCTGGTGTGCTCTTAGCTAAGCAAAGCGATGGCTACTTCAACACACCCCTATCCTGCAGCTTTGCTTAGCAACAGGGAAACTGTATTAGCAATGCTCCAATGTGCTTACAGCAAAGGTGGCACACCCCTCTCTTGATGTCATCTTTATCTCCAGGGCACACCTCGGTGTTGTAACGCTATGCTGTGAGGTACATCCTTACACCGGCGGGGAATTTGTGATTCACTATTACTCCTCTCATTTGCATGGCATTGCCTACTAATTGCTAGTTACCACGCAGAACGCTGTGACAGCCCCTTAGCAATCCTTGCTCCATGTTGTGGTGTAGCATGCGTTCCATTGACTATTATGGGGAAATCATGAAAAGTGTTACATTACAGTTTTATTCTATATAATTATATTTTCATCGTGATCCCCTTTGCGCACCGATGCCCTGCGCTTTAACTTCGCGTTAGTGTGGGCATAATATTAAATGTTCTTTTTTATATTTTGTTTATGTTGTTTTATGCCAATGGCTATATATTTAGCCATTGGCATATATTAACAGTATAATACATGTGTTTGGGCCGCTGTCATGGCTCCAATTTTATGTTTGCAAAAATGTAAACCGTTTTTTTTCGGTTTACATTTCTGCATGCTTACACTACGCCTGCACCACTTCCTGAATTGCTATATACTTTCATTTGCATGCTACACTGCTGCACATGGGGTGATTAGCATACAGGCCCCGGGAGCTGTGCGGGCATAGCGTACGCAGGTAGTGCATGTGGAAACAGCTCATACCTGAATCGCTCAGCATCCATATTTGGTGTTAGATCGCCGATGCTATGCCTGTATCTGGCGCAAGCTTTATGAATCCTGGGGATGTCTAGTCCACTGGTGTTTACAGACATGGCCTTCATGTGTTTGTGTGTGAACATGCCCAGTATGACCTCTCAGTATGTTGTTGACTGACATTGCCTTCATTCCTCAAAGTGTGTGAGCATGCCCAGTATGGCCATCTGTGTTGCATGTGTGGATCACGTCCAGGTAGTTTGTACTGCAGTGCTGACCTTTGTGTTGTACACCATCAGGTAGCATGCTGTGTCTGCAGGGTATCCATTGGTCATTTGCCATTGACTGTTGCTACATTTCTGCATAGCGGGTTGGGGGGCACCTGACTTTTTCTACTGTTCTACACAGGAGTGGGGGGGCACACCTGACTGTTACTCTGAGTGTACGTTGGATGGGGGGGGGCGCACCTGACACTTGTACACATTTGCTAGGACTGTGCTGGTATGTCAGGTACTCCATTTCAGTCAGTAGTCTTACCTATCCTGCTGTCTAGAGGCTTACCAGTGTACTACAGAGCCTAGCTTTTTTACCTACAAATTAGTTTCTGACTTACTAGCCTTCACAACTTACATCCTGTCTGTATAGGGTTTGGGGAGGGGTTACCCATAGGGCACATTCAGAGGCCATAGTACAGCATTTGTTTGTGTTAGTCTTCACCTGTCCTGCTGACTGAGACTGTTGTTGGGTATGTGATCCTTCCTGACTGGCATGTGTGGCTCTTATGGACACCCATGTCACTCAGGCCATTTCCTGCAGTGGGTTTTGTCACCCTGTGTAGTACTGACTACTATGGTGATTCCAGTATGTGTTACAGATCTCATGCTGCCACTATGGGTGTCTACTGTCTGCTGCCTTGACATCCGGCCACTCAATTCCCTTGCATGTTCACATCCATACCATGGCTACAGGTAAAAACACATTCTACTCCATTTGGCAATTGGTAGGTTGATTGACTTACCTTGAGGGTGTGCCGGACTTGAGGTTGGTGCTGGAGGGCTGCCTATGTCGGATGCACATAGTACACTCCCTATATATGGTTGGGCACAGGTAGTGTCATGTCTGGCTTCCCTTTTACTGTCTGTGAGAGTCAGAGAGACGTGTCATTCCCTGGGCCCCTACTGTGTCAGTGCATATGCTATGCGTTGCCTCTTTGCCAAGGCCAGGGCATACTGGGCACACCCCCTTCTGCCTACTGGGGCAGGCCCAGATTGTTCCTCCTTCGTGTCACTCTGTGCCCGTGCAGGCCTTGGCATTGGTGGGGGACTGTGTGGCCCTGCCCAGTGCTGTTCCTGTTGTAACTGTTTCCACAGGATCATATTCTGTAGCATAGCACATACCATAACAATTTGGGTACATGTAGCTGGTGAATACTGCAGGGTTCCACCAGATGTGTCCAGACACCAGAACCGTGACCTGTGCATCCTAAACACACACTGTATTATATGTCTGTCCTGTGTGTGTGCCTCATTATGGTATTGTTGTTCAGGTGTGTATGCGTTTCTGATGGGTGTCATCAGACACAGCTACAGTGGGTACCCAGCATCCCCCACCAGGTGACAGTAAGGGATGTCCACATCGGCAAATCTGTGGTACAGCTGTGCCAGTTGCCATATGTGTGAATCCTCATAGCTTCCAGGGTAGCCAGCACACACATTCAGTATAATGCCCTGGGCATCACATACGACCTGGCAGTTGATGGAGGGGATGCCCCTGTGGTTGATGTAGACCCTACCCTGCTTTGATGCATATAGGCATGCAGTCTATAGCACCCACTACCCCAGGGTAGTTAGCTATTTGATGGAAGAGATGCATATTGCAGGTCAACACCTCATGTGTGTTGAGGAAATACACATGCTCACTGGCATGTGCTGACATGGCATCCAGGAACTGGTGGAATACTCTGGATGCTGATGCCTGTGAGATGATCATGTTATCCCCAGTGGTGGTTTGGGAGGTACCTGTGGCTAATATACCTAGGCCTACACATACCTTGGTATCCACTGGGATGGGTTCCCCTCGGCCAGTGTAGTGTATCAGGTGTGGCCTGCACAGCTCAATGATTTGCTGTAGGAGGTCTCTGTTCAACCTATAGCGCTCCACTATCTCCAGCTCATGTATCCCCTGGTAGGTTACCCTGGGTCTGTACACTGTTTTTTGTCTCCTCACTGTGGGTTGTTCGGCAGCATTGACATCCTCACCACCCTCAGCCTCTTGCACGTGTTGTTCTATGTTGCCTGCTGCAGCCCTTCTAATTATGTAGGTTTGTTTTTTAAATTTTCCCGCTTGTATACACCGGTGGTGTAGAGTGTTGAAAAACCAGGGGGGTAGGTGTTTACTTGGTTTATAGTGATGTTCTGGGCTGGGCTGGTCTGCTGCCTGTGTACTTAGCTTATTCTGATACATTTCACCTGGCAGCTCAGCTAGTTCTCCTTGATTACTTTCCTACTGCTGTTTTCCTTTCCCACTGCCTCCCTGTTTAAGCCTGTGTGTGCGCCGCGCAGACAGAGTGCTCATATGTGCACAGAGCTGCTATTTCCTGGTTTAACTTCCTATTTCTTCCTGTAAAACCCGGTGTGCTGCATGCACACCCACTTACACTTTGTTAGGAGTGCTAGGCAGTTTGGACTGTGCTAAGCTAGGAGCAGTCCTGAGCCACAGGGCTCCAATCCATTTACAGTATGCCTAACACACCCACCCATGATGTCACCCATCTCCTAGTCTTGCACCCAGCTATTTCTACTCTTACACTCTTGGGACCTGCCTCACACCCTGGGGAAATCTGGGATTCACTATCCTTTCCCTCATTTGCATAGGATTGCCTGCTAATGCATAATTACATGTCCCACATTGGGACTCCCCCCTTAGCAACCATTACTCACTGGCCAGGTTGTCTTATGCCTGCCATTGACTGCATAGCTGAATACTGCTTTTAGTTGGAATGCTTATTTTAGGTTTATTTTATTATTTTCCCCCCGATCCCGTTTGTGAGCCGCTGCCCTATGCTGAAACAGGTAAGATCAGCGAAAGGAATTTAAAAGTTGTTTTTTTTATTTTTTACACATTTTGCATGGTCAATGGCCTTCTACTTGGCCATTGCCATGCTTCATCAATGATATGCTGCTTTTATTTGGAGCTGTCATAGCTCCGTTTTGTAGTTTGCAGGAACGTACTTGGTTACTAACTGAGTACATTTCTGCAGATTGCACTCGTCCTGCACTGACAGCTGCCTGCTTCCTGGATTGCAAATTACCCTCATTTGCATGGTTTTCACCTGCAAATGAGGGTAATTTGCATACAGGGGCTTGGTCCATGCAGGATTAGCCTAAGAGCTCACGTGCACGTCCCGGCAGCTCGTTCCTGGATCGCATGTCAGCCATATTGCCGAAAATAGCTCTTAAACTATTCCTGCACGCTTTAACGGGCTTCGTAAATCCATGTATGTGTGTGTGTGTGTGTGTGTGTGTGTGTGTGTGTGTGTGTGTGTGTGTGTGTGTGTGTGTGTGTGTGTGTGTGTGTGTGTGTGTGTGTGTGTGTGTGTGTGTGTATGTGTTTGTGTGTGTGTGTGTGTGTGTGTGTGTGTGTGTGTGTGTGTGTGTGTGTGTGTGTGTGTGTGTGTGTGCACGCAGCTTATATTCAACTTAACACTATTTTTCATTGATATTTCATTCATTTTTAACTCACAGCTAAGTTTGATCCTAATATTTTATGAAACTCTTAAACAGCAGTCTCATTAACACCATAAAAATATGACACATTCATCAGTGATTGGTTCTTGAGTGAATTACTCAAATCATTTCAAAGAAAAGGGATCTTTAATTGACCACACAGCTAAGTCAAGTGTAGATTATATTGTGCATATTTAAATTAGAATCCTTAAACAAATTAATGTTTTATTTCTTTACTGAATTATTTAGCATAAGATAGGTGCTTTTCTAAATGCTTGTAGCATTATAATTTTCATTTGCACTGCTGTTTTTCAGTACAGCAAATTATGTACTGAAGCAACTCTCTGCTGACCTGTTCTATTACAGAACTTACCCTTTACCGCTATCATGCCCATATGAGGGCAGAATACTAAGGAATAATTTCATTAGTTACAGGTTTCCTGGACTGAGTTCAAAGGGGAATGACAGGTGATGAATAGCATGACAGCGAAAAACAATTATAGCGAAGGAAAACAGTAATGGTTAATAGAAGAGTAAAATGAAGTCTACAGATAACCTGCTATAAAAATTGTCATGAGACATCTACACATGTATGTCCTGTAATAATTTAAATTTTGATTGCTATATTCCCCATCCATCCATCCATCCATCATTTCTTCCTTTTTTCCCCTCCTTCCTTCTGTTACTTTGTCCAATTTGAAGTCATGCTGAGTGAGGTCTAGTCCATTAAAAAGTAGAGAGGGCAGTGCTGAGCATGGAACTTGGCATGCATCAAAGAATGCATGTGGCTAGCTCGATGAAGTGTACTGAGCAGTGTATGGAAGCTCATGGAATCTGTAAAAGTGAGCCTGGGCATGATGGTAAAAGGTGACCATGGATACTGCTTAGTAGTAAAGTAGATTTAAACTTTGCAGTTGGTCTCTACATGTGTTTTCAAATATATATGTCCTATACAATGCAAAAAAGAAAAAGTGGCAGCAGTTTTTTTATTACTTTAAATAAAATTGTCAAGCTATTAAAGAATGACTCGTATGGACTGAACTGAGGAATTGAAAGCAACTATGGAGTCATAGGATGGTATTCACAGATACCCTGCACAATACGCAGAGAGAAAAGTTACATGGAAAGTGGGTAAACACAGGCATATTGCGATTCATATTAGCAACCAGCACTACTGAACAGTAAGGGAAACAGCATGTGAATAGGTGTATGCAAATAACAAAATAATGACATGCAAATGACGATGCATAGTTTTATGAGTATATAAAGACATAGGTTCATAGGTTCATAGGTTCATACTAGGCTATCTGCCCTAGGGCATTTATAAGCCTAGCCAGAATGTGTTTGGCTTTCGCCACCCATTTTAAATTTATTTTGCTATGCCCTTTTTCGAGGTTAGTATACTGTGCCTCTGTCTAACAGTGACACAGAAGTGATACCCGGGGTAAACCTATGATCTCCCATCCACTCATCAAGATTCCTCTTGAAGAGAGTCAATGAGGGACTCTGCCTAACCTGGACTGGGATTTTATTCCAGAGTGAAGGGAGCCTCTGGGTTATGAATCTGTCCCTCCAGCATGTCCTATTTATTTCAGTGCTGAGGTTCAAGTCTCTCGAGCGCGAAGCTCGATGGGATTTGGATTTTCTAAGGTGCAGCATGTCTATTAATTCTGGGTTGGACATGGCTTTATACGTCAGGCACAGATCGCCTCTGAACAGGCGGTATGCCACCGAGTAGAGCTGAAGTTTCTTTAACCGGGCAGCATATGGCATCTGTTTGAGTCCTTTGATCCTCTTGGTGAGGTACTTTTGGGGTCTTTCCAGTTGCTGCAGGTGTCTGGTAAGGTACATCCCAAAAGGGGCATTGTACTCAATTATGGGCCTGATGAGGGATGAGTAAAGAGGCACAATGACCTCCCCTGATCTAGATGTGAATCCCTTCATGATTAGGTGGGCTATATAAAATGTTTTTCTAACCACTTTGGCCACGTGGTTGTCAAATGAGAGATTGCTATCAACTTGGGTCCCCAGGTCCCTAATTACTTCTTCTGTAGTTAATGGATTACCACCTATGTGGTAATTTGTGGGCACTTTGTTTTTGCCAAAGGGGATGACTATACACTTTTTGGCATTTAGTTTGAGGCCATGGCTCTGGCACCAGTTGTCTGTTTCTATGAGGCCCTTTTGGAGGATGCTTGTGTAGGCTAGAGAGTTGATTATGGCACCCAGTTTGCAGTCATCTGCAAACTTGTTCAGCCACAGTCCTTCCGTGTTGGCCTGTACCTCCGAGAAATATATACCGAACAAGAGAGGTCCCAGGACTGAACCTTGTGGAACACCACTTGTAACTGGTTTGGAGTCTGACATGGCTCCAGCAATTCTAACCATGTGGGTTCTGTCCTTGAGCCAGTTTTCAATCCATTTAGTGACATATGGGTTTATATTTAAGCTGGTGAGCTTATCTATAATGCCCGAGTGGGGTACTGTATCGAAGGCTTTTGCGAGGTCCAGGTAGGCTGTGTGGACCACCTTCCCCTCGTCAATGGCCTTGGTGACTGTTTCAAAGAAATCAACCAGGTTTAAGAGGCAGGATCTGCCCTTAACAAAGCTGAACTGGGTAGGATCCAGTGTCTGTAGGTTCCTAATATCTTTATTTATGAGGTCCATGATGATCCTTTCCATAGCTTTGCAGACCAAGCTAGTCAGGCTTATGGGGCGATAGTTTCCAGGATCCATTGAGGCACCACCTTTATGGAGAGGGACCACTGTTGCTGTACGCCACTCTTTGGGCACATATCCTGTAGTAAGGCTGAGATTGAACAGTAGTTTTATGTTTGGGATTAGCTCTTCTTGGAGTTCATGTAAGACACAGCCCGGGACACCGTCTGGTCCCATTGATGCTGTGTTTTTTGCTTTGGAGAGGGCGGCTCTTACCTGAGCATCTGAGATGTCAGGGAGTCAGCACTCTGCTGGGATAGATATTTGCCCTTTTGGTGGGAAGGGGGGGAGAAGTTTGCACTGAACCTGTCAGCTAGGATGTTGGCAATGTCTGTGGGTTCGGTGTATTTTTTGTCATTTTGAACTAATTCTGAGCATATCTGGGAATTACCACCCAGGTTCCTAACATAACTAAAGAAAGCCTTGTGATTATCCTTAGTGTCCTGTGCAATTTTTCTCTCGAAGCTGGCCTTAGACAATTTTATGAGTGCCTGTAGTTTTTTGCTAATACTGATCAGTTGATGCCTTCCCTTTTTGGGATTTTGCTCTATCATTTAGTAGCTTCCTCCTTCTATTGTATAGTTTGTTTATGGCTGGGGTCCACCAGACAGGACGTCTGCCTTTGGAGGATTGGGTCTTGGTTTTATTTGAGATCTCATGATCCATGCATTCCTGAAGGTGTTCATAGAATGCATTTATAAAGGATTCTGCGGTCTGGGCCGTATTTTCCACAGGCCCGGGGGCTTTGAAGGATTCCACCTTGGTTTTGAGGAGTGTGAAATTTGCTTTAGAGAAGTTTTTCACTGTGGTTTTCTGGGCAGGGGGTGGGGTCGGGATGTGAATATCCAGTGAGATTAGTTTATGGTCTAATCTCACCAGTGAGGGATACACTTCTGGTCTGGAGCATAGAGTCCCCATGTTGGTGATGATGTGCAACTTGCTGCATACAAATGAGTGTCTCTCGCACTTCTCATCTTCTTTACTAAGAAACTCTGGACAATACCAGAAATAATGGGATGACAATTGGATAATATCATGGACATTTTTTTTAAATATTGCTATAATTCACTTAAGATAAGGTTAACATGCATTTTCTGAGCTACTGGAAATAGGAAACTCTAATGTCTGGCATTATTGACTGTGTAATCATCAGTGATTTACCAGAAAATCAGATATTTTATAATGGGCATGGCAAAAATATGAAACAAAATCAGGGATATTCTGCAAAATTCTGATTCATAGACATAGGAACAGTAGGTATGCAGCAAGTTGCACATTATAAGAGTAAAAATTAAGCAGGAATTTGCGGAGTTGCAAAAAGTAGCAGCAGTGACCGTGCAACAGCAGTTATTGTCTATAATCACAGCTACCTCTCATGTGGTAGTGTGGTATGGTGCCCGGAGGTGCAAACAGAAATGGTACTGGCAGAGTACAGTGACAGTTGATGACTTTAAAGCAAGTGGAGGCTGCAGGAAACAAATTCATGAGTTGGGCTAACCTGAAGGTGTGGGCCTCCTTTACAGGTGGTCAATAAACACTACTTTTGATCGAACAACAGATGAGGTAATTCATTTTTAGCTTCAGACTACCTCAGTATGTATCCAACTCCCTATGCTGTGGAATAAAATCCCGGTCCATGTGAGGCAGAGCACCTCGCTGACTCTGTTCAAGAGAAATCTAGACCTGTGGATGGGAGATCGTAGGTTTACCCCGGGAATCATCTCTGTGTCACTGCTGGACAGAGGCACAACAAACTAATGGTCACAGTATTTTTTCATATAAGGGGTGGCGTAAGCCACAAAAATTTGGGCTAGGCTTATAAATGCCTTAGGGCAGATAGCCTAGTATAAACCTATGAACCTATGAACCTATGAACCTATGGCCACTTTAATGAATAGATATACCTCTCATTTCTGACTGTAATCAAGGCCATCCTTAGCAGAAATGGACTCTGAGGATAAGGACTCCATGCTGCCCCCTTTTGCACACTAGTCTGACTGCATCTCTACTATGCCTCTTCCTTCTTTTACCTTCATCCATCATTCTGTCCTCACACCTTCCAGATAAATTACTTTTTTCTTGTTTTTTCATACTTTGACTTACTTTTCAGCATTGACTCATTCTTTTAACACAGGCTAATTGGACAAGACTCCAATATAATAGTTTGGCAGAAGCAATTGAATTTAGCTGACAGTCAAAGACCTAGAGGCCTTCAAAGCCATAGGGGTCTAGATGCTCTGTCATGCAATTTACAACCTTTTTAATTATTTTAATGGTGGCTTGAACAAAACTCAGTAATTAAAGAAATTCAGTGTTTTTTTTTTCTTACAAGGAAAAATAAGTTGTGTCAAAAGGTTACTGTTCAAAGCCTACAAAATAATAGCTCCCCAATAAACTGAGAGGACAAATTCCTGCAAGGATATATAAATCCAATCTGGGAATAACGCCTTCCTTCTCTCTCTCCAAAAGAGATAGTTACCTTCTGTGTATCTGTTTAATTTCTCCAAGTCTTTTGGGTTTCTAATACCATGACGGGAATGGACTCCATTCCTAAGTCAAAGTATGATTAAAGTTCAAGAAATCAGTATTGTTTCAATCTTTGATGTTAGCCAAAAGTGCTCTTCGCTGCACCTGAAATGTGCCTAGGACTGACTCCTTCTACAATTCATTTGGAGTTACATGTCTCAGTAACATATCTAAATATGACTGTAAACTCTTTTTTTATGAGAACTATTGCTCCTACTACTATTGGAACTGTCTTGGTATCCTTCTTTCACATTGCTCTTGTTTCTGCCTGCATATCCTGGTATTTTATGACTTTGTGTCTATCTCTACATAAGACACTGTAATCACTAGGTATAGCAATTTCAATTATCAATGCAGCTTTTCTCTTTTTTTAATGGACTACTATATCTGGTTTTCTTGCATTTGTTTTTTGAATTGCTGGTAATGGGTGGTCTCATGTGATATAAACTTCATCATTCTCTATTATTCTTTGCGGCTCCTGTTTCCAATGCTTCTCAGCTACTTCAGTATTGTAATGTTGCACAATCCCCAGTGCAACAGTCTTGCTGCATTATTATCCCCAGGATTCATGAAGCTCAGCACAAGGACAGTTTTAGCCTTGCGCTGAGCGTCCTCATTACAGATGGTGCAGCAGCGCCATATGAATATTTATGAAGGCGCGCTACTGCACCCTCGACATGCACAGGAAACATGTGCGAGTGCAGGGGATGTGTTTAAGTGCTCTACAGTGGCGGAAACATGCCCCCACAGTTGCACAACCTACTATACTTACCATTAGAGCCTGCCTCTAATAGTAAGCAATTAATTCAGTGTCCATGGATACTGAAATGTATGCTAAGCATACAATAGTGTCCACAAACACTGAAATAAAATCAAAGTAGTAAACACACAAGCACGTAGCGGAATGTTGAGCCCCATCCCTAGAACTTTCACAATTAGAGTCCCCGTGTCCCTATTTTACATTTGTATTGCTTTAATATCGAAAGTGTAAGCGAAGCGCAGCATGTTTGCGCGTCGCTGCCCCCTGCTTAGCGTAGCTTACACATCAAAATCAACCAAATAGAGAAAAACATGCGGAATTAACGTTAATATCAATGGTGTAATGGTTAGAGCATCCGCCTAACGAGCAGGCATGCACGGTTCGAGGCCAACTATAGCACATATAATTTTCCATGTGGAATGTCGTTTTGCTGTATAACCTACATAATAACATGTAAATGTGAACTGGAGTACCGCATGAAATGTTTAACTAATGTCATGCAATCAAAGTGGTAGTGTCATAATGAATAAGGCACTAGTAAGCAGGCGTAAGCACAAATAAGCAGTAGTAAACATATATAAGTACCAGTAAGCAAGTCTGAGTGCGCTTGCGTGGGTGTAAGTAGTGCCCAGCATAGGAAATGTATATAATTATGTAGATGTATGTGCATGTACAGATATATAAAATGGTTTACCTTTATATTCTCGAATCACACATGTGCGAGTATTCATATATTCGCATCGTAAAAACGAAACTGGAAACAGCGACAGTTATCAATGTTCGAAAAGCAGCAAATCGAACAGCCGATTCTCTGTGTTTCGAACATAAATGTCGACAACAAAATTAGATAAAGTGTAATGCAGGGGGGCAAGCCCCCCTGCACCCCCCCACACCCCCTACTTTATTATTCTAACTCCGAGATCGCACTACAGTGGGGAAAAGAACCATTTCCAACTACCCACTATAATGCAATCTGCCTCAGAATGTCGAATGTGCAATGAGCGACTCTCACTGTGCATTCGCTCATTGTACATTCGAACCGTCTTCCGTTCGACATTTGCAAACCTTGCAAACTGTTTTTCGAACAATTGTTGGTCGCCCGTGTGCAATACGCACATGTAAAGGTAAACCATATCAAATATGTATAATATATATATATATATCTATATATATCTATATATATCTATGAAGAATGAACGTCGTAACAATAAAGCATACAAAAAGAATGAGAAGGGAATCAACAGCAACTCAAGTATTATTTAGTGCTGTCAGTGTATGTCATACCCATCTGGGCAGGAGTGAGCAAAGCACTGCTACTCACACCACAGGTAGGATACTACCAGTGGGAGTAACATAACCGATCTGCTAAGTCTACTTTACAAACAATTACAGGGTAGTCCCTGGAGGGACTACCCAAAAATTGCTAGGATGGTTGGACCTCCGACCATTACACAAGCAAGGGCAGGTAAGTTCAAGGACTAAATGGTGGGAGAGCCTGATAATACATGGGTTGGGACAACATACGTGTAGGGCCCCTAACGCTGGGGAGAGGGCAATGTGTGGAGGTGTGTCATGGCTGTGATAGCAACCAGAAAATGGATGGTTTGCGTGTATGTTGAACTTGGGGGGGGGGTGGAGGAACTGTAGGTATGAAATTATGGATCCAGGCATGTCAGGGTTGGATGGCCTGGTTCTAATTGGCCCACCTCGTGGAGGTCAGCGAGTTCATTATAAGTATATACGCATACACACATACATACATCTATATGTAGAAGTACATTCCCTGTAACACATTCATTCCTTTCGCAAACATTAATAACATGAAAATGCCCCTACAAACCTCGACAGTAGATAGAATAATAGTATGTGCATAAGAGGGAAGGGAAGAAACTGCTAAAATGCAGAAGTGTGTACAATGTCCGAAGTCAGTGCTGTTCTCAAAAAATCAAATGTGAGGACTTTCTCACACATGGAATCATTCCTGTGATCTGCCTGCTATGGCAAAGCAAATCACTAAACCGGTCCTAATTGTAAAATAATTTTGCTGCACTCGTACATTATTAGCTCTCATGTGTAATGTGTGCGTTACCACATAGTCATACTTATTAATTTATTGTAGTGTCATGTTAACAGGAGTAATGATGTAATGAACTATAGAGTTTAATCTTGAAAGAAAAAGACATGTGTGTCCCAGGTGGGACAACCCAAAAATTGTGAATAGTGTCCTATTGGTCACTCATTTCACCAATGTTTGTGGGCTAAAAGTTTGGGATGTCTGAGGATACGTGGAGTGAGTCAACCCATGGGATGGGTCTACAGGAGTACGGAGTGGCCAGTGTGTAGTGGTGTGGATACACCGTGTATCCAACTGGAGAATGAATGACTGCTGTGTTAGAGTAGTGTTGGGGTCGGTGTTTGGGGAACCAGGAGTCATGGGTATATGGATATATATGCAAATGAAGCAGCACAGCAATGGTGTAGTGGTTAGAGCACCCACCTAATGAACAGACATTCCCGTTCCGAATCCCACTGCAGCACATACCATTTTCCACTGGTAATCTGTATATGAACATATTTCGACATCTGTCTGCTGTATAACCTGCATAATAACAATTACAAGTCAACTGGAGCGAAGTGTCAGTGACATAATGAATAAGGCACTAGTAAGCAGGTTTAAGCATAAATAAGCACCAGTAAGCATGTTTAAGTGTGTCTGCGTGGGGGTATGCATTGCCTTACATAGGGTTACCACCTGTCCCACTTTGCGAGGAACAGTCCCTCTTTGGGCAGTTGTATCCTGCAAAAATATTGTAAGAATGGCAACTGTTCTGAAATATTAAGGCAAAATTATTTCCTATATTTTATGTAATAGTTGCATAAAACACTTATTCTGCATCTGAAACACCAAAATGTTATAAGAAACAGAATAAGCAACTAAAACGCTACAAGAATAAGCTTTTATTTAGGCAAAAAGTGAAGTTCTGTCCCTTGTACTAGCCGTGGGTATGTTTTGGTCTGCAAAATCTGATGTTTGTACCACAATTGTCCCACTTTGGCCATCTGAAAAGGTGGCAACCCTAACCTTACAGATATATATATATATATATATCTATAGTAGTGTGATGATCCAAGAAATGTAGGCAGCTGTAAATGACTTATAACAGACTTGTGCATATCAGAGAATGTAAATGCAAACATACCTGTCATCCCAGCATCTCACCCAAAGTGTATGACAGCAGTCATCTGTCTCAAAACATGTTGCATTAACACCTGCATCTTGTCAAGCCTGTACGTAAGACACAGGTCCCGTACATACTAATCTACAAATATACCATTGTACAATATAACATCATTGGGTAGTGTAATAATACATGTAAGGGACAGACCACTGAAGTGACTACAAATGTTGTGAAAACTACAAGAATTTATTAGTTGTTAATTGAACTCTCTCTCTCTCTCACCCCTACCATGTGTACAACAATAACCGATTTACACAACTCATTTGGTATGTCTACACTCCTAACCTTTGTTGGGACATATGTCCTGTTGGCTTATAAATATTCACGGGACATATGTCCTATTGGCTTATAAATATTCACATATGTTTCTATGCATGTGCCATGTTAAAATACTCCCATATTGGTGTCCTGTTGCCATCAATGAAACCTGCATGTTGTTGTAATGGCCATTGTTTACCCATATGTGCATGTGTTCTTCCTGCTCTGCAACTATGTTATATCTGGTGCACTGGGTAATGGGAATACCTATGCATGGTGTTATAACTAATCATGAATGCTGTTGACTATTACTAATCCATATCTGCCTTAAACATGCTACAACATAGCTCGAATGGGAAGGCCGGTCCTAGCGGGCCCACCTGTCTCACCTCAGCTGGCCATGGCACCAGGCACCAGCACATCTGGGGCCCAGCCTGGGACCTCCCCGTCCATTGGCCATTTGGGTGGAACTGCCGCAGGGGATGGGGCAAGGCCCCCCCTGGGAGCGGACGGGAACCTGGCACCCATGGTACTGTCCGAGCATTGGTGCATAGGGAGCTCAACAGGGAGATTCGAGACCGCCTATGCCAGCTTGAGGGTGGAGTGGTGCAACTAGAGGGTGAGCCTGCCCCTCCTACACAGTCCCCAGCACAGCCACCTTCTGGGCTGTGAAGGTGCAGTGGTGACTGCTCATTGGTGGGGACCTCAGTCCAACTTTATCCATTTGTGGGCTAATGGCCTTGCAACTTCCAAACACCCCTCCCTGTCCAAGGTGTTCCCCCCCACATGTGTCATATACCTCCCCTGTACATGTCTTGTTTGTCTTGTCTGTCATCCTACCCAACCTATCCTCCCTCATCATACCCACTCTCCTTCCCCACCATCCCACTCTCACCTAAAATAAAAGAAAAAAAGGGCAATCTGTTCTTGCAAAAAAAGCATGCCCCATACATAGCTGTACATTTCACACACGTATCCACTGGACACATGTAAATGTTTCTAATTGGCATCACAACATACTATTGTTGTCCTCACCCCTCTCTCAGGGTTGTGAGTGTCCAAATGTACTGCCAAATTTATTGCATATGCACAGCCATTGCTGTAGAAGAAATGGACAGCTATGGAGCTTCCCTTCACCCTTCTTGCACATCCCTAGCTACCTTGCCTACTGTCTTTCCCTCTTTGTGCCCCCTTTTTCACCACTTTCCTATCACCCCTTTTTTTCTTTTCTTTTAAAGAAATTAGTTCGGGGGTAAGCGGGAGTAAGCACTTTTAAGCAGCAGTGAGTGGGTTTCAGCCTGTTTGTGCAGGGGTAAGCACTGCCAACACAGGCTAAGCAAACAAAGAGGTAACTGAGTGTAAGGAACTGTAACCAAAAGTAACCACTGCTTACCGTCGTGCAAACCCACACACACCCGCTTACAACTGTTTAAAAGTGCCTTAATCACTCCATATCCAATGGCCCTTGTTCTGCCCAGCAATAAAATAAACGGCCTCTGCAAGGCTCAAAACCAGGGCCCTGCATACCACAGCCAATGTGATTTACCACTAAGCCATGGCAGATATACAGACATTAGATGTTATCACAAACATATCATCCAGCACAGTCATTCAACAGTATAGGAAATGTATTCCATCATATAGATGTATGTGTGTGTGTTTATGTCCAGATATAGATATATGCATATATATATATATATATATATATATATATATAGATATATATAGATATATCAAGAACATACCATGTGACAACAAAGCATTAAAAAAGAATGAAAAGGGAAACACGTGCAAGTCTGTATTATGTAGTGGTGTTGTCCTATGTAGTATCAAGACTCCCTCAGACAGACATGTGTCATTAATACACACAAACATTTATACATTGGCCAAATACATTAATTTGTGCATTTTATTTACATTAACAAAACAGTTCCTGTCCAATCATGATGTGAGAACAGTACTCTTGCAAAGTGCTGCGTGCGACAGCATCATCATTAAAAAGTTAAATGGGGTAATCATAGAGGGACCGGTAGTGTCGTGTGTACAATGGGGTCATCTGCATCACATGTACCTGGAACCTTTAGGAGTCATGTGCATACCAGGATCGTGTGCCTGAGAGAGGGATGAGGACAACAGTAGTATGTTGTGATGCAAAGTAAAAAGGTTACTTGTGTCCAGTGGACATGTGTGTGAAATGGACAGCTATGTATGGGGCAAATGTTGTTCTGTGAACAGATTGGCCTTTTGTTTCTGTTTTCGTAAGGTGAGAGTGGGATGTTGGGGAAGGAGAGTAGGTATGCTTGTGGAGGATAGGTTGGGTAGGATGACAGACAAGACAGCATACAGGGGCAGTATATGACACTTATGGGGGGATACACCTTGGACAGGAAGGGGTGTTCAGCAGTCACAAGCCCATGACCCCCCAAATGGAAACAGTGGGACGGAGGTCCCCACCCATGGCCAGCCACCACTGCACCTTAACAGCCACAATGGTTGCTGCACTGGGGGCTGTCTAGGAGGGGTAGGCTCACCCTCTAAATGTGACACTCTGCCCTCAAGCTGGCAAATCTGGCCTCAAAACCCCTTATTGAGCCCCCTACACACCACATCCTGGACTGTACAATGGCTGACCAGTTCCTGTCTGGACCTGCTCCCAGGGGGGACAAGCCCCATCCTCAGTGGTGGTTCCACCAGACGGTGATGCAGAGCCAACAGAGGTGGAGGTCCAAGGCTGGGCCCCAGACATGCTGGTGCCTGGTGCAATGGTCAGCTGAAGTGGAACAGGTGGTTCCGCCGGGACCTCCAATCCCATACAGCCTATGGTGTTGCAGTTTTAACACATATATGGCTTAGTAATAGTCAACAGCATTCAGGATTACTTATGCATGCATAGATATGACCATCAATCCAACACAACAGATGTCATACATTTGCAGAGGGAGCACAACACATGCATATATACTGCATGACATCTGTACAAAGCGTAGATGACTTGTGATGGCAGCTATGAACAGTGTCCCATTATTGGCATGTCACTGTGATATCCTCAGACAGTGACTGTCATACCACTGTTTCATGTGACGTACGTCCAATCAGGGATGCGATGGCAGTAACTCTCATCACTATCACCATGTACTGACTGCAATCCTCACACTATGCTTCTGCAGTTCACAGATGTGTGTTTTGTGAGTAACACAAGAAACAAATGGTTCCACACACTGACCAGTCCACAGATGACCCTACAGATGGGGGTTTCCTCACAAAGAGAGCACTGTATTGTCAGTTATTAAAACATGCAGACTAGCAATTACCGCACACAACCTGTTAAATTGGCAGTAGACTCAATGAAGCATAGCTACACTTACATGCTGTAGTCATGTCTAGCACATCACCTTCCTGTCTTTAGGCTATTTTCCACTGTGTATGTTGTTTGAGGAATATCCAGATATCATCTATGATGCTGTTTACCAAACACCAAATCTAGGTTCCACTCACAGCGACTGTCATGGGCAAACACCGACATGATGTTCCAAGATATTGTACTGTGTTTCCATGCAAATGGCTATGGGAATGTCACCACAGCTGTTCCACATGCAATCAGCTGGAAGAGGACTGAAATAGGTGCAGAAGCCATCACCTGATCATGACCATCACTTACAAAACACAAGCTGCTGCTGAGCAGGTATACAACTCCACATCCAGCAGAGACTGTGTGGGAGGGACAGACAGAGGCAAAGTACATCAGAGAAGGGCTGGGAGACTAAAACCTAAGCATTGTTTGTCACACACCTACCAGTATTGGGGTTCAAACCCCTGACTGACTAGCCATTACTATTATAAGTGCATGCAGTTACTCCATGTGCCACATAACTGACATGTTGGTGTGCTGTAAGAACATATATGTGTGCTGGTGAGTGACATCTGCAACAGAGATATAGTAGACATACATTAGGTGTAGCACACATGGCTGTCCACATGAACAGATGTCATTGTCAACACAACCACACTCTCTAAGGGACTCAGATACATTGGCATACTTTGGCAGGCTCACAAATACACTTCCTAACTGCTAAGTTTGTCACACTGCAGTAATGCACAGGTATTACATCCACCAAAGGGGATATCCTGAGGTTCTATGGGCTAGGGCATGTGAACGTGTCTGACATCAGCCAGTATGCCAATGGGGGTTATACTAGGTGTGACTGTGGTTGGGAACATCATACCCCACATGCAGACACAAGGTGCCAGTACTGACATGCATGTGTGCATTGCTTCATGGGTGTGTAGTGGTTGGTTGTGAAAGATGGCTGTACAAGGCTA
Organism: Protopterus annectens; assembly: GCF_019279795.1. Lineage (NCBI taxonomy): Eukaryota > Metazoa > Chordata > Ceratodontiformes > Protopteridae > Protopterus > Protopterus annectens. The sequence continues at coordinate 809,323,259 of NC_056733.1, read as the reverse complement.
GGTGAGGGGTAATCCTTGGCATCAGGCTACCTGACAATGGTCTGCAGTGTGGTTTCAGGGGTGTAGTGTCTGCAATGTCCCACACAAATGGGTATTGTATGACCTGTCCTGTCATCCTGGTTTCCATTGTGTGTGGCCATTGCTTTGCAATGCATGCCATGTCTGTATTTGATAGTCCTTGACATGGACAATGCCTGGGATGTGCACGTCCCACAATAATGTACAGTGACATATTTAAGTGCACCTGGTTTGCCTGACACATATTGTGTACACTGACTGTTATCATCAGATGTGCCAATACTGGCCTGGTGTGGAAGGACCTGCTAATAGACAGCAGGTTGACCTAGCATCTGCAATGATAGCATGATACAGGTATTCTCTGGTGTCAGTGGCATCTGTCCATACAGGGCATGTGAGTAAGGCATTGTATGTCCTTTGTGGATCACATTTGATGGCACCACATATGTTGCAGGCATCCAGTGGGGAACATAGTGAAGGCGCATTGTCCACAATTATGTGCCTATTGTACTGCTGGCCAGGGTGCCATGCCCTCTGTGGCCCACTGCAATCACACCATGCCTACAATCTGTCAACAATGTGCAGGGTACTAGCAACATAGCAGGATATTCTAGGCAAGTGTGTTTGTGTATGACACATGGGTTCAGACCATATTCTGGGTACTAGTAGGGTTGCTTACTGTGTTCACCAGGCCTTTTGCCAGATGTAGGGGCATGGCCTGCCAACCCAGTCTCTTAGGTGATTGAAATCTGTAAACATTGTGAGGTGGACATTGTGACATATAATATGGCCAACATAAAGGAAAACTACATAACCCGCTCCTCAACATGTCCAGTGGTTAGACATTCACAGCCACCTCCACACAGACTCTGACTGTCAAACACACACACCTGCCATGTCTTGGAATACAGCTCCTACCTAACTAATTTATCACACTACAGCATTACGCAATTATAGCACGTGCTACGGAGATTACTAGGCTACACCATCCCCAATGGTGTATTTCACAAGGAATGACATCAGCAGGTTTACCAAAGTAGGGCATTTCAGATTTCCTGCAAGTGAGTAGCCCAAAATGCATTGCTCACAAAACAGACAGTGAGACACACGTCCACAACTGACATGTGTGGGTATAGAACCCATGACCAAAATATATATCACACTACTGCATGGAGATGCTATAGGATGCATCCCAAGGGAGCTTGTTCCCCAGAGGTGTATTTTACAAGGTATGATATCAGCAGGAGTACCAAAGTAGGGCATTGTAAATGTCTTGCAAGTGAGTAGGGTATAATGCATTGCTCCCTACACAGACATTGAACCATACAGAAAACATACATAACTGCCATGATTGTGGATGGATCCCTACCACAGTTCTAAATCACACTCCAGTGGTACGCAGTTATAGGATGTGCTACAGAGATTACTGAGTTACAGCAGTCCCAGAGGTGTATTTCTAGGTGGGTGACATCAGCAGGGTTGCCAAAGGTGAGTATGTGAATCATAAGGAGTGTGCATACTCTAAAAAGCATTGTTCCCTTCTCAGGCAGACACACATACACAGTTGACATGTCTAGAATTAGAATACCTACCAAACTAGTTTATCACACTCCAGCATTATGCAGTTACAGGATGTGCTACAGAGATTACTGGGTTACAGTAGTCCCAAAGGTATATTTCTAGGTGGGTGACATCAGCAAGATTGCCAAAGGCGAGTATGTGAATTGTAAGGAGTGTGCGTACTCTAAAACGCATTGTTCCCTTCTCAGGCAGACACACACACAAAGTTGACATGTCTGGAATTAGAATACCTACCAAACTAGTTTATCACACTCCAGCATTACACAGTTACTGGACGTGCTACAGAGATTACTGGGTTACAAAAGTCCCAGAGGTGTATTTCTAGGTGGGTGACATCAACAGGATTGCCAAAGAAGGGCATTTCAATTGTACTGTGAGTTGTACATGTCTTGTACCTGTGTGTACCCGCTGCTTACTGTCACAAAAACACATTTACACCCACATAAAAGTGTTTTAATTCAATCCTAAATGACATTATCAACAAACCTTGCAGGCCTTGACCCTGAACCATGCACACCAAGATCACTGGACTTACCACTAAGCCACATGGACTGCTTGCATGCTTTATGGTTTTTATGATACACATCTTACTAGAAGTATTTCACAGTACTAAAAACAAACGGGACAGTCACTTTGTGTACATATGTACAGTACCCTTGAATGTACTGTACTCTGTGAAACAACATAGACAAGTCTACATCTGTACAACTGTCATAACCAAATACATATATGCACCTACAGGATGTGTACACACACACACACACACACACACACACATATATATATATATATATATATATATATATATATATACGCATATACAGACACAGCTATAGCTATATATATACATATATATATATATATATATATATATATAGATTCATAGATTCATAGATTAGTACTAGGCTGACTGCTCTTGCGAGCCATTTTAAGCCTAGCCAATTATCCCTTGTGAGACTCAAACCCTGCACCTTGTGTTTGTAAGGCAAACACCTTAACCATTAGGCCACCCCCCCTCCCCCCTCTATATAGATAGATACACATGTCTGAACACCCTTTGTGACACAGAAGGGATCCAAAGGAACTGATGTGTACACAAAAGAGAGGCATCTCTTGTTTTATAACATTTAAATTGTAATCAGCTCACCAGAGAAGGGATGGTTGTTGTGTATGTGGAGTTTGGGGTGGGGAATGATTGCTAAGGAAATATACCCTGGGGATTGTGGAGTTTGGGTGGTGGAATGATGGGTATGGACATACACCCCGGCGATCACTTCTGTGTCACTGCTCGACAGTGGCACAGGAAAACAACATACCCAACTGCAGTCGTTTTTGACTGTCTATTCTTTTCTATTCTTAACTATGTAATCATTTGTAGACTCCACTCACCACAGATGACTACCATGGTGAGCCACATGTTAAAAGACATAACACAAGTGTATGCCTGGCTGCAGAGCAGTCACACACACACAAACAAACACACACACACTTGCCAGTATTGTGCATACACGTCTTGCCTATGTAAAGGTAACTAGTAGAGTGGTATGTAGTTGGGGTATGTGCCACAGACACCATACAATTACACTTACTCTGATTCTGCTTCTGAGCTGGGTGACATCACAGGACTGATTACTTGCAGTGGGGTAGGGGGAAAAGGTGATTTAGCAAATGAAAAGGATAAAGGCCAGTGCAAAAGGTGGTTTCTCTTTGGAAAGCAGCAAAACCCACTGTCATGACAGGATGCAGACACAAATACACACAACCACTTGCTGACACAAACAGATGCCAGTGGTGGGATCAGAACTCCTGCCTATCTACAGGACACTATTACAGTACTACACAGTTACAAGATGCACCGCAGAGATTACACATTTCAAGCCAGTCAGAATGCCCTTCTAAGAGTGAGGACAACAACAGGGATACTGACAGTTCAGATGTGCATAGCTGTAAACCTGTGTGTTTAAAGTAGGAGTTCATTACAACCTGTATGCACAAACATGACACATCATCTGCAGGTAAGACATAGGTAGGCCTGACAGGTATAGTTGTAGCACAACAAGCCCTGAACTGGAGTATGCCCATCTGTGGAATGGGCAACTACTATCACTATACAGGGTTACAGTGGACATGCTCATACACATAGAATCACAGGACTTGTTTGGATGCATTGATTCCAGTTACAAAAGGTGACAGTTGGCATGCTCATACACTTAGTAGCACAGGGCCGTTTGGGATGCACTATGACTACAACTACACAAGGTTTTACTGGGCATGCTCATACACTTAGAAACAAAGGGCTTCTTTGGATGCACTGACTCAAATTACACAAGGTAGCAGTGGGTACGCTCATACACTCGGTAGCACAGGGCTGTTGGGGATGCACTCCGATTCTAACCATGGAAGGCCATAGTGTGCATGCTCATACACTTACATGTACAGAACATGTTGTAATAGACCCCTATTGTAAACACACAGGTTTACAGCTATGTACATCTTAACTGTCAGTATATATGCACATCATACAGGTTTACTACCAGATACCTGTATGTGGCCCATAAATGATATATCTGTGTCTGTGCTGTGTGATACATATGCATACATGTATATGAAGTACTGACATATATATGTGAAGTATACACAATCATGCATGTGTGGAAGTGACAGACAATAGGTTAACTGGGACACACAGGTGGATGCTAACTACAGCATGTGTCACACACATTGCTGCCCTGAAAGGCATACATTGATAGCAGGTTGTGGACAGTGGCATTATACTTGGAACAGTGGCATGTGCAAGTATAATATGTGAGCCCCATTGCCTTATGGTACTGAGGTGCAGGTGTCAAGATGACCTCTCCTGGCTGTGTTAGTAGTTGTCATTATTAGCAGGACCACTACACTAAGTATATCTGACATTGGTCATATACACAATGTCTGCTGGTGTCCATCACCTTAGATGCAGCATTTGATACCAACCACATTAATGCCACTCGCAGTGATGTCATGGTATGAGTGGCAACTGCTTGACCAAAACAATGAGCCAATGTCCTGCTGTAATTATGAGGTTGTCCAGTGTCTGTCATTTTGGGATGTCATGACTGAAAGACAAGCCTTTGTCACACAGCACATGCATCAATGATTCAAGGGAGTGTGGATAATACCTAGGTCACATTTACCCATATAGTGGCATTCCAAGGCAAAAGTCCTAAACACAGAAGTAACACCCTGACACCTACAAGACAATTGCACTGGATGCTTATGCTAACCAGTGCTAGATGTGTGGCTTTTGTAATCCATTTGCTCAATGTAGAACCTACAGTGGGGAATACTGACATCTGTGCAGTGAGGAACACCTGGCTGAAGGCTCTGTCATGCACAATTGCATTACAACCATATAACTCAAATCCAGACATGTGGGCCATAACACTGGTAAGAACCCTTCCAGGTGGTGGTGTCCACATATTCATAAAGGCTACTCACAAGTAAAGACCACAACTCCAACATAAGTCTTCACAGATGAGTCAGGTACAGGTGACCATGGCAAAATCTGCATTCTAGGGTGTATCCTCATACATCCACCACCATGTCCTCAGACTACCAACACACATCCATACATGTGGTATGACATAGTATGGTAGAAAACCAAATAACCTTAGATTGGTGGACTGTACCTAGCCCTACATCAACTATGCAAAGTACCCATGTACTGCCACAGTTGCATAATGTGTTATGCAATGCAATAATACCACTGTTTGTAACCATGTCAGTTGTACACATACCAGGGTCCCTTGGATGTTGTCAGCCTTAACACAGTCTACTGTTGCTGTACACCAGTAAACAACAGCCTCATGGTTGGATATGACCTAATTTACCTGCCCTGGATATGTACATCCCACACTCATATAATATAAATGAAAATACCATAAGTGTTGTTGTCCTTTCTACATACAGGTGGCTACATTCATTACACACATGCACATGGCAGATAGGTCCATGGCTGCTGAATGTTAGCAGTACATAAGGTTTGATATCTATGCTGACAGAGGTAATAGTCCATCTCTACTGGTCACCCATGACACCTATCATATCATACAACAACCCATGTGGCATGTATGTCATTAGACATGTCCACCTAATGCAATGCTTACAAACATACCCAAATAACAGGATCATACAGCATACACACATGGCCTGTATTGACAGAGTCAGGGAAATACAGCTATGCTCTGTATGTTTCTGAGTAGTTACAGGTGATATGTCCATGACATGCACAGCCATGTGTGCCCACAGCTCCTACACATACTCCATGTCAACAATTGCAAGCCATGCAAGATGTGTGATGTCTGGACATTAACCTTATTACCGCAATAGCCAGAACGTGCCTGGGTGAGATGTTTACAAGTCACAGACCTTGCACATGCTTGAATGAGTGTAATGCCTAGCTCAAACAGAGCACATTGCTGGCACTTTTCCAGTAATCATGAGGTGTGTGTGGTATATATGAAGTGCTCACTGTTGACCATTACAGTGCCCTGGCTTCACCGTGAAACTGTCAAGTAACAGTTTGTGGGATCATGACATGGAATATTGCTTTGTGTGTGTCTTGCTGATATGTGCTGTTGGCATGAATGTACACTTGGCTACTCATTGAAGGTGGTTGTGTGTCCTACCAGTACATGAATACAACATCCATTATGGTGTAATGCTCAGCTAGGTTTAAACATGGTGTGGGGAAGGTGTGGAATGTATCCTCTTGACATGTTAGTCCACTTACTGATGGAGTCTGCATATGTGTACATGTACTGATGTGTGTTTAGATTCCATGTGTGTGCAGTGTTTGATATTTGAAGGTGACTGTTGTCTTAGTACATCATGCTGTTACAATGCAGCCTCAACATTGTCAACTGTATATGGTGATACGCTCAAAGTACAGTATGCTATACTTTAGGTATGGACAGATGTTTGGACATGACTACTAAGTGGTGGGGCTACTTTTCAGATGAATGATTACTGAGGACAGCTCACAGGTGTGTTACAACCATTCCTACAATAACCTGTTTAACTGCTACACTATGGTTCTGTTAATTGAATTGGAAGACACACAACGTAGAATGCAGTAAGGGTGACACTGAAGGCAAACCTCTTGACACCTGTAACAGTAACACCTCCCATTTGCATATATTGCGCATAGATCAGCACAGGTGGCAAAGGAAAGAGTCAGTACGCTTTGTAGCACGTGAGATTGTACTATAACTCTGTAATACCTATCATGAGATAGGCAGGTGTTTGATTCACAATACTGGCAGGTGTGGGTGTGTGTGTGTCCATATATGTCATGTATGGTGGGGAATACATCCCACATTTTTTTCACTCTCCTGAACACTGTGGTAGACATCAGTACAGAGTGAAGTGTAGAAAGAAAGGCATAGGCAGGGGGTTGAATCTCACGCATGTCAAGTGTCTGTATGTGTGTGACATAGGTGTATATCTTTGTGAATGCCACAGTGTGTGTGTGTGTGTGTGTGTGTGTGTGTGTGTGTGTGTGTGTGTGTGTGTGTGTGTGTGTGTGTGTGTGTGTGTTTGTGTGTGTGTGTGTGTGTGTGTGTGTGAGTGTGTATGTATGGCTGCCCGGTCCCTGGTGTGAGGCTGTATTTTACCAAAGAGAAATTTTAAGGCCCCCTCCCCCCATCCACTCAATGCAATCTAGTATCCCTGCTGATGTCATCAATCTTAGAAGGGCATTCTAACCGCCTGTAAACATGTACACCCTGGGGTGAGACTTGTTGTTACATAGCCGACTGATGAACCCCCCACCCCACATTCACTCACTGCAATCTAGTATCCCTGTTGATGTCCTTGATCTTAGGCCATTCTGACTACCTGTACAAGTGTAATCTCTGTGGCACATCTTGTAATTGCGTAATACTGTAATGATGATTTGCACATAGGCAGGGGTTCTCATCCCAACACTGGCAACTGCGTGTGTGTGTCAGAGTGTGTGTTACTTTCTGTGAATCCCTGAGTGTGTGCGTGTGTCTGTGTTTGCATCCTGTCATGAAAGTGGGTATTACTGCTTCCCAATGAGAAGCCACTTTTTACACTGGTCTTTACCCTTGTCATCTGCTATACCACTCTTTTACCTCCTCCCCACTCCAGGTAACTATACCTGTGATGTCACCCACTATGGATGTGACGGCTCTGAACACAGTAGCTTACTACACAGCTATCATGCTCTTGGATCATTAGATCAGTAAACATAATTGAAACTTGGGAGATTAAAACTGTGATGTGGAAGCTACAAAGTGCATGCAGGTATTGTCATACAGACCTGTGAGTAGTCAACATTTACATATGGGACACTAACCGCAAACACTGACATCCCCCGGCACATGCAATTACACCTGAAAGAGGAAGGCAGAACATCAAGATCAACATGCAGCTACTGTTACACATGATACATACTGTCAAATGTACCAAATGCATTCTAAAACTGTAATACATGGCATGTCCATTGCCTGTCAAATACTACTCAACAATATTAATCTACAATTGTCTTCCTAGTATGCTCACCCTGTGCATCAGACCATATGATCATGTCCCTGCACCGATGATGTGGATGAAAGGGATGCGGCACAGGCATCATCATATGCACAGGATTATAATGTTTGCCAGAGGCCTAGGCTGCACCTTTGGATGACATCATGTGTGTCGGTTTGGGCCTTTGATATCATTGGGAGTGTGTGGATGTTATGCGTGCGTGTGTTGAAGTGCCCTACTTTTGTTTCTGGTGTGTGTGTATGTATGCACACAGGTCTGGCATGTGGCTAGCTTACACTGAGGTATTATTGACAGCTACAGACTGTACAGGGCAGGTTCCACAGTTCACGGTGTCCGGCCATAGCCACGTGACCTGCGCCTGCCAGGGGTTGCATGGGCACTACCAGGCAGAGGTCCAGATTGGGTACTGTCTGATGACACATGTCCACTAGAACCATGTCCCTGTTGGGACCATCCAGGACCATGTGCACATGGCCGGCTGTGTCCTGGTGCAGACAGCACAGCACTAGCTGCACTGCTGCTGCTACCGCCACTATGGGAGCAGGCATGTGAAGTAGCATGTTCATGTAGACCTTCAACAGGTGATGTAGCTAGCCTACGTCCACGTGCCCGGCACCTCACTTCCACCAGATGTTCCAGCACAGGCATTCCACTCTCGAGGACTGACATGCCATGGTCAAGGACTCCGACCATGTCACCCAATAGTCTATCCAAGACATCTGCAAGATGATGGTGAGCATTTGCAATTGCCTGGATGTTGTCAGTTAAAGAATGGACAGTAGCCCTCTGAAGCCTCAGATCTTTTTTGTGCATTTCAACACATGCCTGTGCCTCCATTACAGCCTAAAACATGCGCCTGGTGACACCAGCTGATGTGCTTTGTCTTGCAGGGGCATATTGGCCAGTGGTCCTCCTATGAGCAGCACTGGGCACATGCCTGTGTGGGACATCACCAGTCAGTTGGCTGGGATCATGGTGTGCAAGCACACCTTCCATAGTCTCCACACTTCCCTGTTCCATGCTACCATCCACCAACTATCCTTCCTCTATGGCCACTGGCGATGGGGTATGTGTAGGCAGGAGAACTGTGTGCAGGGATGAGGGGGATACATGTGGAATGGCAACTAATGGCACAGATTCAGCCCCTAACAACCCTGTCTGTGCCTCAATCATACTTTCATCATCACTGCTAGAGTCTGTGGGGACACTAACACCAGGTGGACAGCAGGAGAGCAACACACCTACATCAACACATGTGAGGGGCAGGCAAAAACTGTACATTACAAGTTATACAACACAGCACTCACACAGACAGACACACACAGATCGATACACACAGACGGACAGAGAGACACACACAGACAGACACGCACAGACACACAGACAGACACACAGGTGGACACATGCTATGGCACCCAACAACATGCAACATGCATGTGATATGGCAGATGGCATTCAGCTTAGACAATTATAGTGGTGGTTATCATACATCCCTGAGTTGCACACAACAGCATGCATGTGTTATAGCAGAAGGCATGCACCTTATACATTTATAGTAGTAGTTAGCATACATCCCTGTGTTGCACCATTTGTGTTGGTAGCTTATGCCCCATATCTGCAACACAATGCATGCACTATGCACCGTTGCACTGCACTGCCATGTTTTGTGCAACATACTCCACATGTTAACAGACCATTGCTGACCTTTGTACATCTGCCACTGATGCTTTGTGTTGGCCTCTGCCCCTATGTGTGAGGAGGACATGTGCAGAAGGGTATGTGGAGTGAATACTATGTTTGCCGGAGACCTAGCTTACATATCTCCCCCAAAGCAGTGCATGTCTGTTCAACATTATTCTGCCTACCCCTGAGCTGAGTCTACAGATAATGTGCATGTGGCTGTACACACATGTCTGACATGGCTGTCCCTACTTGGCAAACGTGCCACAGACTAGCACAGGTTAACAGTACACCAGCCTGATGTGTGGCATATGACCTTGCCAATCACATGTAGTATGACATGTCTTCTGCTGACATGTTGAATGACGTGTAACACAATGGTGTCCTTTCAAATATACAGTAAGGTAATGATGTCCCAATGCAGGGACATGTTATACTAACATGGACCTTCAGTTGACTCAGTGTTGTCAGTCCACCCTACAAATATGCAGTGACATACTGTGCATTGAGCTGATGTGCATAGCCAATGCAGTGCATCATGTGTCTTGCTATACAGTGTGAGTTACAGACACAGTTCATAGCCATGACTGTGTTCAGATACAATACATATCTAATGTGGAATGTGACCCACGTCACTGAGGTTTATACACACTAAATCCTAATGTGGAATGTGTGACACAGGTCACTGTAGGGTATACAGATGATACCCCTGCACATCTGCAACCATATTACTGATGCCTGGCAACTACGCCCAGCCATGGCAAACTTAGCAGTACTACATGTCCCACATGCCATCTGTGTACCTCACACACATGAGGAGCAAACATGAGGGTGATGTCTGACACCAGTAAGGTGAATGTACTGTATCTGTGGCCTGCTGTGGTTGTATGTGTATGTTGTGCAGCATATGTATGTATTTGGATACTGTATAGGTGAATGCTTTCATGTCGTGACACACTCAAGATGTTCAAGACATGTTATGTGGTGGTTTTGATGTCATGCCTATACAAGCTGTGCACAGGCCTGTATGATGTTTAGTGTTTCACATCTGCAATATCACCATTACACAAAGGCCATAGTTGTATTGTGTCGAGCCAATGTACAACAGGGTGTACACACATGTACATCACTTCTACAGTGTGTGTTGCTTCATGTCTCTGGCCATCCTCCATGGCCATGTGTACACATGTTTTGTCCAATGGTTGTGATGGGCATCTATGTCACATGTCAATGTTATCCCATGTGACATACACCCATAGATGTCATATGCTCAACTGAAAACAAGTTTATGCAGACAAAAGGTGGTATGTTTGAGATTTGAGATGTGTTTTGCAAGATAGTTGAGCAGTGTTGCAGTCAGTCCACTACATGTTATGGACATGTCAGATAGCACATGACATTGTGTGACATTCACAGCATGGGCATAATCCACAAGGGTGAATCCTGTTTGCTAGTCATACTCCAGCTCCAAAACTTTAAGAGTGTGTGCACACATATGCTCTCTGTATAGTACTGTTTGTATTCCCCACATGTGTAATGCTGATCTGTAGTACCTGTCCCTACAGTGAACCACACCTCCACCATTGTATTCACAGCTGTCCACACATCTGGCAATGACAGTTTGTAAGGTTTAATGTAGGTGTTTCATATAGTCTTCAGTCATTCAACATGGCTAACCACTGTGATGTATTGCAGGTCTGACCAGTGTATATTAACAGGACCACCATACATTATGTGTACGTGTGTTAAATGGCCACATGGCAGATAGCATGCAATTAATATGATTTGTGCATTATCAAGCCTGGTAAATAACAATCTTACCTGCAACAGGCTGGTGTCGCTGCAAAATGCCAGAGGTACCTAAATAGGAGTGTCACAGCAGTAAGATCATTATCCACACCAGTGTGATAGCTACAGGGTGCAATGTCCATGTTAGCACATAAGCCAGTACAATAGACTTTACTATGGAGTATGCACATTTGTGCATACATACAGTAGCAGACTATAGTATGTGGCATGTGTGCATACATGCCTTGCATATGATGTTACATTACATATTGTACAGTAACACATGTAACTATATGAAATATAGTTGTGCTATATGTGCAGTAGTGACTTACCAGGCAACTCCAGGCTCGGTGGTTGAGAGACACCCACCTCCACAATACCAGCTAAAGCTTGTGGATAGTCTGCAGGTGTCCTCAGGTTGGCCAGTAGCTCCTTGGTACGTGTGAGTTGGGGCTGGGTGAGTGCCGCCCCCCCCCCACCTGTTGCATCTTGTTCCCTGGCAATTGCATTAGCATGCTGTTTCGCCCGTCTTATGAGGTATGTGCAGTGTCGCCGCACCTGCTGATAGTTGCGATTGTGGCTGCCAACATCATTTACCCTCCTGCAGAGTTCCTCCCACTGGGCATCCCGCTGCTGTGCATCCTGTGGCACATGGCTGAAGAGTGTTACATGGTTGTCAAGGAAAATAGAAGTCAAACCAGTTTATTAGCAGCAACCAGAAAACACAAATACACACGTTAACCCAGGTTTCATCCTCGCAAAAAGGACTTCTTCAGAACAATGAGCAAAATCAACTTCACATTTAAGTAACCAACTCTTACATCACTAATTAATGTCATTTTCAATAATAACTTCATTGAAACAATTCATTTAAAATGACTTCATTACAAGCCTTCTACTAATTTCATTAAAATCAAACTTAAAGGAGCCACACTGCATCTCATTAAATGAAAGGTGGAAACCCTAAATTACATACACTGATGAAATAAATCCACAATATGCAAGGTATAAAAATAAATATTACAATTACACTACTTTGAACCGTAGTTAATTGATAACATCAAGAAAGAAGTTGTACATAAAAGGAACACAGGGTTATATCAGGCTATACTTAATATGAATCAAGGTAATAATGGAAAAAAGGATGAAAATATGTGTAAATTTAATCATACTGAGAATTTAATTTTTGTGATCACATACAATCAAGATGTGGAATGGTTTATGGTGATGGTTGAGAAAAATTGGGGTTATGTGAATACAAAAATGGGGGGGTCCCCAAGTTTGTTTTTCGTAAAGATCAATCTTTTAAACAAATTTTACAGAGAGAGTCAGAGTTAAAAGTAGACCTAGTAGGAAGAGAATTTGGCAATTTTAAATGTGGAAGGTGTAGTACATGTATGTTTATTATGGTTACTAAGGATTGTATAAGAGTTAACCATATAATGGTCCACCTTTCAGGACATTTTAATTGTTATACACAAAACGTGGTCTATATTGCACAATGTCAAAAATGTCCTGCTTTATATGTGGGAAAAAAACATCCAGATATTTTAGAGAGAGAATTTGGGAGCATGTACTGGATATAAAACATGGTAAAGCCACTAATGCGTTGGCTAGACATATTTTAGCTAATGTAGACCATGAATTTAAATTTTGTATAATTCAGCAGGTCAAAAAAGACTTACAGGGTAAGGTATTAGATATTCACCTTGATATATGTGAACTGAAGTGGCAGTTAAGGTTAAATGCCCTAATTAGTCTGGGCATCAATGAAAATATTAGTATAGCCCCTATTTTAAAGTTAAGGCATATTTTAGGATGAATTTATTATGTATATGTATGTATTGTTCACTAATTTAAATATATAAAAAATGTAAAACTTTTTTCCTAAGGATTTTTTATCAAAATTTTAAGTGTATGTAATGCTTTAGGACAATTTATTCAGATTAATCATAACTACCATTAATTTATAATGTTTGATGCAATTAACAATGGCTCAAAGTAGTGTAATTGTAATATATATTTTTATATCTTGCATATTGTGGATTTATTTCATCAGTGTATATAATTTAGGGTTTCCACCTTTTATTTAATGTGATGCAATGTGGCTCCTTTAAGTTTGATTTTAATGAAATTAGTAGAAGGCTTGTAATGAAGTCATTTTTAATTAATTGTTTGAATGAAGTTATTATTGAATAATGACATTAATTAGTGATGCAAGAGTTGGTTATTTAAATGTGAAGTTGATTTTGCTCATTGTTCTGAAGAAGTCCTTTTTGAGAGGATGAAACCTGGGTTAACGTGTGTATTTATGTTTTCTGGTTGCTGCTAATAAACTGTCTGGTTTGACTTCTATTTTCCTTGACAGTATTGTTAGTTTACTGGTTACAAGTTTAGTGTTAGTGTTACATGGTTGTCAAGGAGGTATGGGATGAGGACCTCATCCTCCAAGCGGGTGTATGGTGGCAGCCTGGCACTCGGCATACCTGGAAGACATAATGATGGAGACAGGTCACAGTAACTCACAGAGAAGTACAGAAGTACAGCTGAACATACATGAGTATCACATTTATTCAGATTACAAATATGTATTTGCAAATCTACATGACACTAACACCACTGACATGTTTAACTCACACACATTTGACACTTACTGGTAATTTGATGTTATCACCATATATGTGTGTGTGTCAAGTGATGACATTGCTTATATTCCATGTAGATGCCTTGATGTGGGCATGTCTGTTTGCCTGTACTGGTGTCTTTACCTATCAGCACATGCCTGAATGTGTTCAAATTAATGCAATAGACCTTAATGCTGTGTATATATCACATATATAGTCATACACAGCCTTAAGGGACATGACCTGGAACCCTGCAGACTTGCTCACAGAAAGTTTTACATGTATGTGTTTTGCCATATACATCTACATGGCACTGTACAGCTGTTTAGCATCCTGCCATGTATTACCCGTGTTGCACATGTGAAACACATGGGACAATGGCTAGCCTGATGGTATTTGCAGGGTTGGATATCAACTATAGCATGTATGGTCATAGTGAACTAGTAGGCTATATGCCCTGGTCCATTTATGAGCCTAGGCTGAAAGGTTACCTAGCTGTAGCAAACAGACAGGTAAGTTTCAGTGGTCAGTTCAAGCAGTGCCACAGAACTGATTCACAGGTTTACTGATATATTTGCAATGCGGTCATCACACTATCACAAGGAGGGGCAATGTGCAGCTTCACTGGACAGGGATGCATAGTATGGCAGGAGTATGTAAAGTGTATGAGACAGAGATCTGTCAGGCATGTTGTGATCCTTGTACTAGAAAGGTGGATGTTCATGAAGTATGTGTTTATTTGAAATCAGGATGGGTAAGTGTAGCATGTCCGACATCTCTGGGTTGGACATGGCTTTATTCAGGGTAGGCATCATGCTACATAGTGGAGCTAGGGATTAGGAAGGCCAGTGTAGGCCATCTAAACATGGCCAATAACCCTTAAAAGAGATATGTGATCTATTATGGGTCACTTGAGTGTTGAGTATGGCTGAACAATGATCTCTATATTCATGGATGGCACTCTGTCATGATTAGGGGTGACATGTATGACTACCTAACTAGTGTGGTGAAGTAACTATCGAAGGAAAGACTACTGTCCAGCTGCATCCCATACAGACACACAGTTTCCATTATGTTGACCGCTGACTAGGTGGTAGTTCATGGGTACAGGGTTTTTAACATAGGGGATGACAATGCAATACTTAGCTGTCAGATTGTGGCCATACGTCACACACCACACATCGACCCACAAAGGCCCTTCTGTATGTTGACCGCAGCACACATTGAGTCAACTATTGCTCCTAGTTCATAGTCATTTGCAAACATCAATAGGCAGATGCCTTCTGTGTTACTCTGTGTGGTATAAATAACAAAGAGGGGGAGTACCAGGAATTAACCCTGTATTACTGTAGCTGGCACTGGTTTGATGTGCGTGTATTAGTCAGACACCTTCTGTAGTGTTAGTTGTGCCAGCAGTCCAGTTGCCAACCACTCCTGTGACATAGGAATATACACCTAATTTACTGAGTGTAGCTGGAACACAGTATGGGTGATGGTGTCCTAAGACCTGGCAAGGTCATGATATGCTGTGTGAATCAACCTTACTGTCATCTACATCTGTACTGACTACATCAAATAAGTTGATCACGGTTCATGGCCTTACAGACCAGACTCAGCAGGGTAGTAGAGCACTATTTCCCATTATCGGTGGTGTCTCACCCTTTGTGGGGTGTGATGACTGTTGCTGTGCACCATTCAGTGTGTACACAGCCTGACATGAAGCTATGATTGAACATGATGTGTATGTGGAGAGCAAATTGTTCTGACATTTCTGTAGGATACACCCTGAGATGTTGACAGGTCCCATGAAAGCTGTATGTATGGCTTTAGAGAGTGCAGCTTGTATCTGCATAGTTGTTATTGCAGGTGCTCTGTAGTGTACATGGATATATAAATATGTGTACCTGTTGGGGGTGGGGGGTGGGAGTGGGTTTAGGTTCTCCAAGACCCTATCTGGATGAACAGGTGCTATTTCTGTAGGTGCAGTACTTCCCATGCCATAGTACTGTGAAGCACGGCAGGTCTTGTCTTTGCCATTACGATTCATGACACAGCTATAGAATGCTCTGTGGTTGGCCTCATAATATGTGGCTGATTAGTTTCACAATGGCTTTGTGTGGTTTTATATGGTGTATCTGCATCTTACTGAGGCTGACCAGGGATCACCTCCACTCATGTGTGTTCACTCTTGGAACAGTTTCTACCTTCTGTGGTACACTTTAAGGCAGGGTACCACCAGTTTGCCTTCTTGTTTGTGTTTGGTTGAATCTTGGTCCTGTTTCAATGGCACACTCACTGCATTTATGTGAGTGCTTAAAGTTAATTTGTATAGGATTCAGCATTTGCACATGCATTGTCCATCTGCATGGGTGCCATGACAGTCACCACTTCACTCTTAAAAAGCATAACATTGACTTTGGAGACTGCCTATGTGTAGCATACTGTTAGCCCTGTTTGTGTGACTATGGTGATCCAGGTCACTGGGGTTGATGAAATCCAACATGCATTGAGCGCAGGTGTTGGTACATGAGGAGTCTTCCCAGTTCATAGTGGAATAGTTGAGAGTAGCCATTATTATGGTTTTCTGTCTCAAACCTAATATTCCCTATTACAGCACAATACAACAGTTGGGAATTCTGAGGCATGGTGGGTGATCTGTCACAAGGTGCAATTTGGATTCCACTTTGGCACAAAGGCAGTTGCTCAGTATAATGCATCTGAAGCTATACAAGTGCAACTAGCGTTGGGGTGTACATATCTTTCAGGAATATGGACACAACTGTGGCCCGTGTGTTCCAATAAAGGATAATGGGCAAGAGGTGAGGTATGTGTTATAACATGGTCATGCAGGTGTGCTCTCTGCAGCATTGAACCATATCTCAGTCACTGCACAGATATGTTCTCCATGTTAAGGATTGACATAAGTGAGTCCATATTGAGTTTCTGAAATGTATCATTGAGTAGCGAGACAGGCAGTTTTTTGCTTGGCTGTCCCTGTTACAGCAGAGGACTTTCACTTGAACTTTGCATGATGAAGGCACTATATGGGAAGCATGAGCCCTAGCCAGTATCCAGATTCCCAGGGGTGACAGGTGCAGGCCCTGTCTGGCAAAGCATCATGGTTTGTCAATCATGTTATCCCAGGCAGAGAGATACTGGATACCCTTTGAATTGCACCAGTACATTAGACAATTGTGGAATACAATCCTTTTGTCCCTGTACTGTAGTATCATTCTGGCCAATGGCAGAATGCTAACCAGGCCTTGGGACATACCTGCATGGGCTACAAGACCTGAGAGTTCCTACATGTGTGTTTCCATGCAGTCCAGGCTACTGCATACCAGGTCCTGCACAACAACATGGAATATGCAAGGGCCATGTGTATAGTTCAAAAGGTAGTCTGAGTGCATGGGTATGTGGCTAATCATAGCAGACAGGCAGCTGACAGTATGTTTGCCCTCATATAGCTTGGTGTGTAACATAGTGCTAGAGTTTGCATTCACAAATGAGTACTGTTGGGCATGTTTCCGGCCACGTGTTCTGAGGTATGGCACAATTATGCAAACTATGTCATGCAGTTTGTGTATTTTGTTGTCTGTCTATTCCAGCTTGGGAGGTCACTTACTTGGCCAGATACTTAGAAGCCTCTGTGAATGTATGTGATTTCTGGTAGTATGTGTGGGTGTCCTTACTGAGTTCTGGAAAGGGTATGTGTTGGTTGTGATGATGAGATGCATGTGTTAACCTACACCTCATGACTGTCCAGTCCAGTCATGGCTGTAGACTGGACTGCCTTCCACCTTACCCCTGTAGCTGCATCCCAGACAATGTGTGGGGTGTGGTGTTAGGTGGGTTTGGCACTGTACATGGCATAGAGATTACATTCTCCCAGGATGGTCACATACACAAAGCTGACATTAGTAAACACCAGTAGCTGACTAGTGGACATGCCTGTATGAGCATTTAGTGCTACAAGTACCAAGTGCTGTATTTAGTGTACTTATTTCTTATGAAAGTGTTTTAGACAGTGATTGTTTTAGACAGTGATGCTCACACGTAATTATTTGTGTTATGGATGTGACAACACTGGCTATTACAGAAACATAGTACTACCTTTAGCAGCAATCCTCCTCTGAGGAGCACATCACATCCTGATAGTTGATTACAGATGATGCAAATGTCTATAGGTCTGTTTCCTTTTCTGGGTATATACTCACATATACACCAGAAGCATGAGCTCTGTTGGACACAGACACCCACTCCCCAAATAGAATCATTTATCAATAGACTCTGCTGCCACTATAAACATAATCAGGATATAATCAGATAGTGTAAGCCATTACCTATGAAGCAGCTATTACACATGGACAGCAGTCTCCTACATCTTACACTCCTACTGCAGATGTTATACTGGAGTTAAAGATGATATGCAACCTGTTTCATTACCAGTACTGTGCACTACCTTACATACAGTATTTACAAGTGGCTGTTAGGTTGGCAATGAGAGGTTATGCTACATAAACCTGAAAGTTCAGCCAGTGTGCCTCTACTCTCAATATCCACTCTATGTAGGTGTGCCATTTGGCCCAGCCCTGTAACAAGGGTCATTACACATTTGCATAACATGTACACATGCACAGCCGTTACTGCTTGCAAGCAATACTAGAGAGGTGGATATTACATGTGTTATGTGCATGGATAGTTACCTAGCTCTTCCAATTATCTTTGTTATCATGCTGCTAAACTGTCAGATGAATACAAGTCATGTGTATCCTGTTATTGAGTATTGTAATTGCCAATAGACATAACTAATGTTTGCATAACAACAGAAATGCTATGCAAAATGGAATACAGATCTGCCTAAAATACTGTACATTGCACAGTTATTGGCACAATATCCCACAATGCAAACCATATTTGCACAGTAAGTCAACCTTTGACATGTTCATCTTACTTATACACCTATACATATGTTTACTGTTACAGTATGTCGACATATACTATCCCTTGTTATAGCACATACTTGTTGGACCACCCCTGACACTAACAGTGGCTGGAAGATAACTGGTGAGTTCCAAGCCCATATATATCATCCTTTGTGGTGTATGAGGAGTTTGCCTTGTGACCTACAGCAGTACATACATATAATACTACAAGCATTACTACTGCACAACAATACATCGCTACAAGATAGCTATTTTCACTATATGCATTGATTACACTATAATTCTTACAGAACAGATACTACATACACAGACATACTAAATGTGATACATACCTTCTTAATAATTCTAGGTGTTATTGACTGGTATATTACTCGATTTTGGTTTGTGTTTCAGTATTTTGTACTGTTCTACAGGTACATACAGATGGTTTGAATGTGTGACAAGGCATCCTTTTATAGTTAGAGATCAGTAACATGTGCTATCCTGATAACCAACTGGTGTTCCTAAGTAGTTAATTATATGCACATCAGCTGTGCAGCTACTGCCTTAGCCAATACCATGGCAACAGTGGAGTATAATTGAGTACTCCACTTGGGCATTGTCCCTTTGCCTTACTTGTGAGGAAGACAGCCTAGAAGTGTTGTTTGAAATCTATTGCAACCACTGTATGGAGACAAACATTAATATATTGTGTGTAATGCCTAGAGGATTTGGTCTACATGTGAGTACTGCTGTTATATTTCTGAACATTGCTACTTGTGCAGGGTTTGTCTGTACCTAATACTTCTGCATATGTTTCAGTCTGGCCAGGATGTTTGACCAGCTCAAGGTTGCATGGCTATGCATATAATGTTAGGGGGTTTACAGTGTGCTTACCAGACATCTTTAGTTTGGTGTTAATGTGTATCATACTGTGCTGATAATCAGTAATCGGTAACACTTCCTGGTGTAATTACTTTTCAACCCTCTGAAACGGGAATAGTTCAAACAAACCCTTAACATCAGCAGCTGTTCCATTGTATAACAGCAACTATTTCACACAAGGCCATGTTAGTGTGTCTGTGTCCAGGTATGTTAATGTTTCAGCAGATGTTGTACAGTGGGTGAATAATTGGTTATGGTATGACAGTATGTATTGTTGTAATTAGTTTGGGTGTGGGGGAGATGTTGGTGGGTGTACATAGCAGATGCAGGTGTGTAGGAACCGCTTTAATACATCTTCTATATGTGTGTGGGGGTTCTTTCCCTATGTGAACACCTATCCCTTAGTGGACTAATACTATGGTAATTGCAGACTGATTCATTAAGGCACTGTTAAATGCTTCCTGTATAGCATGCAGGTACTGTTAGTCCTTGAATCCTTTTGGCAATACATCGGAATGTAATAAAGTTTTGCTAAATGAAAGCTGTCTGTGTATTTCTGTCATGGATATTTGCAGTCATTGTAGTTGTGTTGGTGACTGTATCCACAGAACATATTTGTAATAGTGTATTGGCATATAATCTTCATATGTTATGTTCATATTGTTTGGGGCGGGGCAGAATGTGTGATTGCTATGGTCCATGTTATACTCAGATATGAACACTTCAGATGCTGTATACACACATGTATGTGTGTGTATATATATATATATATATATATATATATATATATATATATATATATATATATGTGTGTATGTATATGTATATAGATATAGATATATAATATATAGTATTGCATACATTTATCTATACCTCCATAGATGTGTAGATGTTTTTAACCTATCTATATATCTACATATATATGTATATTTCTATATATCGACATGTATATATGAATCTCTCTCTCTCTCTCTAAATATATATATATATATATATATATATATATATATATATATATATATACATATACATATCTATAGCATACACCTTTCATTGGGTATGTGGCAGTTAGTCCTATTTCCACTCAATCCTCCCTTTTGTGTTTTAACCTGTCTGAATAGAGAATTGGCATAGGTACATTTCAGGTAGTTTAGTGGTAGGTTATTCTGAGGATAGTGTACATGGTTGCGGGTTCTAATCCTGGAGGGGTTTATTTTTTTACCTCTCAGAGAAGGCACTGGTAGGGAAAGTGTGAATAACGTACATTTAAGCAGTTGTAAGCAGGTTTGCCCATGGACTGCATGACATTAAGCAAAGGTTAAACCTGTGAAGCGTTTATCCGTTTAACCGTGTTTAAGAGCCACTTACCATCTCGCAAACCCATGCAAACCTGCTTACAACTGCTTAAAAGTACTTTAATCCACCTGCATCCAACAGCCCTTATTATGACCCTCAAAAATAAATTAACAGCCCTTGAACCCGGGACCATGAACACCACACTCATTGACTTTACCACTAAGGCATCTGAGATATGTTCAAATGTTATGGTGTTTAGAATATACATTTTACTACAGGCATTTCTCACTACTGAAAACAAATATGACAGTCAGTTGGTGTACGTATGCATGATACATGTTAATGTTCATATGTTTGTGGAATTAGGTGTTGCAATGTGACATGACAGGGTGTATTATGGATGAGAATGGTTCTTGTTTTGTGTCCTATTTATATTGTCCCCATACTCCATGTATACCCCTCCAGTTCACTTATTGAACATCCAACCCAGGCTCTCCTTGATGCATGATTTCATTACCCATCATTCCTCCCCCACCACAATCTCCGCATACACAACAACCATCCCTTCTATGGTGAATTAGCTTAATATTAATAGTTATAATACCAGAGCTGCATGTGTTTTGTGTACACTTCAATTCCTTTGGATTGCTTCTGTGTCACGAAGTGTGTTCATAGATGTTTATATATATATGGCTATAGATGTAACTGTGTATATATATATATATATATATATATATATATATATATATATATATATATATATATATATATTTAGTATTAATTTGTAACAGTTATACATATGTAGACTTGTATATATTGATTCACAAACTACAGTACATTACAATGTACTGTACATATATACACAAAGTGACTGTCCCATTTGTGGTCAGTACTGTGGAATGCCTATAATATAAGGTGTAGTCTAAAGACCATGGGACATGTATATAGCTCAGATGGCATAGTGGTAAGTTCCATGACTATAGTGTGCATGGTCCAGGGTTCAACACCTGCAATGCTTTAAAATGGTTTTTACTCCAGAATAAGGCTCATTTAAGTAGCTGTAAGCATGTTTAAAAGTGTTTGTGTGACATTAAAGCAGCAGTTAAACAGTTAAACAAACTTTAAAACGTGTAACCTGTGTGCGCAAACACAGCCATATCTGCTAACTACTCAGAATATATACACTTCAGTGAAGTGACATCTCACTATGTGCTTACATAACATTACATTCTCTGTTGACTTTACTCTCCAGCGCACACATGGGTTTATATGGGTGTTTCAAATGTTTATTAAACTGTCAAATACTACCTATATATGCAAGATGTGGTTAAGGTATACTTTCTAACATAATAAACATCACTGACTTTATTGGGATTTGAACCTTGAATGCACAGATAGTATGTAAATGCTGTAACCATTACACTATTGACATTAATGTTGCTTCCACCTATTTCCTATTTAGATGATTTCTATGTGTAAGCTAGGCTAAGCAAAGGGCAGAGGTGCCCAAACCCACTGAGCTTCACATACTCTTGAAATAAAAACATTTAACAAATGAAATGAAAGAGTATAAATTACATTCCTAACTACATTAGGCATAGCCCCTCACTGACACACTTCAAGGGAAACCTTGACGTGTGAATGGGTAACAGAATATACACCCCTGGTATCATGTGTCCCAGAATCATACAGCCAGGTGGTGGAGGAGCCCCTCCAATTTTATAGCTGCAAGACCTGTTGGGAAAATTGAATGGTGTTGATTTTTCATGTTAACATGCCCTCTTTAGATCACTAAGTGCCCCTATCACCTTCCACCACACCAGTCTTCAACAGCTTCCGGCAACTCTGCCTGGAATCACTTCATTGGCTATGCTTGACAGAGGCTCAGTTACTTCAGCAATGTTGCAGAAAAAGCCAACACACTGTAGCTATGCTTCTAATTGCCCTTGGGCATATAGCCTACTACCTATCTGTGAACCTCTAAAGTGCAGACCATCACAGCCATAATATGTGAATAAACAGAGCTTTCAGATCACAATATACAGTGAAATATCACCATGTAGTCAGAAAACAGTTAAGTGCAGCAAGAACATACAGAACACTGATAATTAATCACTCCAAAAGCCTATCTTGGAAGCTAGAAGACTTGTATAAGTTTAAGACTTTCTATTGCTTACCAGTAAGTTACTTATAGGAAAGATGAGAAACAAGCACAGATGGCAAACATGCATGCATGCAACACTACCATACCGGCTTATGTGTCAGTCTTAGGCTTTGGAATACTGGCCAAGGCTATTGGTGCCCCCATGGTGCCTTTTTTAGGGAAGTCTCAAAGGTGAATCCCACCTCCGTAAACAGCACAATAGCAGAATCAATAAGGGTTATGCTACTCACCACCAGGGGTTGTGATCACAACATGCACGCACTCACAGCACTCTTCAGTATGGTGAACGTCAACATCTGTGCAGTAACTGAGACCTGATTTAAGGCTCCTGAGAGCACACCAGCACTACCAGACTACAACCCATACCACACATTTTGGCCACAGAACATGGACTGACACAGACATGGAGGGGGTGTATCCATATTCATTAGGGATACCTACACCTCCAGGTTAGTGGGGCAGCATGATACCTCTGAGATCATCCATGTGCAGCTAACATCACCCACAACTGCAATGCAAACTGTGGTCTGCTACAGATCACCCTCCATGACCCAGGATCACCACTCCAAATACCTGGAGACAGTGGAAAATATGACAGTCCTACTATGCACCCTGGTATTGGTCGATGTCAACTACCCTACCATTAACTGGAAAACTTACTCAAGTACTCACTTCCAGGCCCAGTGCTTCCTGGACTTTATCACCTCATATGCCCTGTATCAGATGGTAAACTCCCTAACGAGGGGTGGAAACATACTAGAAGTGGTAATCACCAACATGGGCGACAGGTGCACCACAGCAGAGGTAAACCGGTCACTGGTTAGATCTGACCATGAACTATTCACTGTTTCCACACCCAACCATCTCCCCCACCCACGGAAACCACAGTGTATACCTTTCCTACAGCTAAATTCACACTACTAGAGACAGGGGTGGGGGGTTTCACAGTCCCCACGTTAAGAGAAAATACTACTCAAGATGCAGACAGATTTACAAATGCACTCTATAGGCACCTACAAGGATGTATGGATCATGCCATCACTGGTAAACCAAGACTCACTCCTCCTAGACAAGGACACCAGACTGGTGTACCCCTGCAATAAACAGGCTATACAACAGAAGTAGGACAGTAGTCCAGAAAAACAGCAAATCCTAAGAAGGGCAGACATCCATGAGCAGTATTAGTAAGAAACGTAGGTCCCTCATGAAATCATCCAAGGCTAACATCAACAGGAAAATAGGCAAGGATTCGAAAGATAACCACAAAGCCTTCTTTGACTATATCAAGGATCTAGGTGGGAACACACAGATTTGCACTGTGTAGGTGCAGTATAGCACATAATATACTGACCCTACTGATATCGGCAACATCCTTGCAGATACATTCAGTGCAAACTTCACCCCCTAAAGAGCCCACAACAATACCCGAAAAGTACAGTATCCCAGACATCAGAGACACCCAGGTGAAAATGGCCCTCTCTAACAGCAATACACAGCATCAATGGAGGCAGATGGTGTCACAGACTGCATCTTGCAAACACTACAAGACAAACTGACCCCCCACCTAATTAAGCTTTTCAACCTCAGCCTCTCCACAGGCTACATGCCCATACAATGGCACGTGGCAACGGTTATTCCACTCCACCAAGGTGGAAACACAACTGACCATGGTAACTACCCCCCCATAAGCCTGACAAGCCTGGTCTGCAAAGCTATGGAACGCATCCTCATGGCACTCATTAACAAAGACATTGGTAACCTCCAAACACTTGACCCAACCCAGGTCAGATTGGTTGAGTGCAGTTCATGCCTACTGAACTTGTTTGACGTCTTACAGACAGTCATCAAGACATTAGATGAGGGGAGAAGTGGTTCACGCATTCTACCTGGACCTCGCCAAGGCTTTTGACACCATTCCCCACTCAGGTATTATTGATAAACTTACCAGCCTGTACATACACCCATACATCACAGGATGGGTTGCCAAAGAGGTTACACACAGAACCCACATAGTACGACTAGCGGTCTCCAGGTCCAACTCTTAACCAGTCATGACTGGTGTCCCACAGAACTCAGTCCTGGTACCCCAACTGTTTGTCATATACTTCTCAGAGGTACAGGAAAACACAGGTGGACTATGGTAGACCATGTTTGGCAATGACTGCAAACTGGGAGCAATACTTGACAGTCCAGCTGACACAGACATCCTTCATGGGGCCTCACAGAGACCAACACAGGGTGTCAAAGTTATGGTGGCATGGTTATTCCATTGTGGAATATTAAGTACCCACATATTAACACATAAGTGGAAGCCACTTTAATACAGACAAGGTAATAGGGTATCTGGGGACTAAGGAAGATAGTGATCTCTCCTTTGACAATCATATCTCCAAAGTAGTTAGGACATCCTTCTATGTAGGCCATCTGATTACTGAAGGGTTCACATCTAGACATTCTGAGGTTATAGTGCCCCTTTACTCATCACTCATCATTCCCATCATAGTGTATAATAACCCATTTGGAATGTACCTCAGAAGACACATCCAACAGCTGGAAGGTCCATGAATGTACCTCGCCAAGAGGATTACTGGCCTCAAACATATGTCCTATGCAGCCAGACTGAATGAACTCCTACTTTACTCAGTGGCATCTCATTTAATCAGATCTCTGCTGGCCAACAAAGCCATGTCGAACTCAGGCTTAATGGATATGCTCCACCTATGGGAATCCATGTCACAGTGAGCCACACACTGTAGTGAGCTGAACCTTGCCACAACAATAACTGGAAGATGCTGGAGGGATGGATTCCTGTCACAGAAACTCCCCATACTTTGGAACAACATCCCTAATTACATTATACAGAGGCCCTCACTAACACTCTTCAAGAGAAACCTTGAAGAATGGATGGGGAACAGCAGATACACCCCAGGGATCCTGCCATTGGCTCTGCTCCACAGATGTGCAGTTAATGAATCAATGGGATGGCAAAAGCTGACACATTTTGGCTAGGCTTATGAATGCCCTCAGGCAGTTAGCCAAGTACCTACCTATGAACCTTTGAACCTATATATACAGCATCAGCTCATGCTGATAGCTTAATTTACTGTTCAGGTGTTGACTTACCTTGTGCCAATAGCAGTTGTGTGTGCAATAGTTGAGGGCTGTCTATGTTGGATGCACACAGTAGACTACCTATACATGATAATTTACAGGTAGTCTTGTGTGTATGCCATCCATTTTTACTGTGTGCAGGTGGAGAAAGGTGTCAGTCCCTAGGTGCCTACACTGTCAGTGTGTGTGCTATACGTTCCCTTCTTACCAAGGCATGGGCATACCGGGCATGTCTCCGTCTGCCTACTGGGGCTGGCTCAGGGTGTTCGTGGTCTGAGTACCTCTGTGCCTGTGGGGCCCTTGGCAATGGTGGTGGGCTGTGAGGGCCTTCACCATTCTGTCCCTGCTGCAGCTGTTTCCGTAGGATCATATTGTGTAGCATGGCACATACTATGAAGATGTGGGCACACGTACCTTGAGAGTATTGCAAGGCTCCACCAGATATGTCCAAACAATGGAACCATGATTTAAGCATCCCAAACACATATTCTATGATGATTCTGGTTTGTGTGTGTGCCTCATTATGGCATTCCTGCATGGGTGTGTGTGCATTTCTGATGGGAGTCATCATCCACGGTTCCAGTGCATAGACAGAATCCCCCACCAGGTGGCCATATGGGATGTCCCCCTGGCAAATACTTGATACAGCTGTGAGACATGCCAGATGTGGGAGTCATGATAGCTTCCAGGGCTGCCAGCACACACATCCATGATAATATCCTGGGTATTGCACACGACCTGGCAGTTGATGGACGGGTATCCCTTGTGGTTGATGTAGCACCTACCCTGCTCACTGGGTATTGACTTGATGTGTATGTGCATGCAGTCTATTGCACCCAGTACCTCTGGGTATTTTACCACACTGTGGAAGAGACTCATATTGCTGGCCAACTCCTCCTGCATTCGGGGGAAGTATATGTGCTCATTGGCATGTGGTAACATGGCATCCAGGAACTGATGAAGTACCCTGGATACTGATGCCTGTGAGATCCTCATGATATCCGCAGTTGGCCTTTGAAAGTTATCTGTAGCTAGTATTCTCAGGCTTACACATACCTTTGTATCCACTGAGATGGGCTCCCCTCTGTTTGTTCTGGCTCTGAGGCATGGCCGGCACAGCTCCACAAGTTGCTGTAGGGTGTCACTGTCCACCCTGTAATGCTCTACTATCTCCAGATCATGTTGCCCCTTGTAGGTTACCCTGGGTCTGAACACTCTTCTCCTCCTCTGGTGCCTGAGGTGGTTGTGTGCATCATCCTCCACACCACCTTCATTCTCCAACACATGCTGGTGGATCAAAGCTATGGCAACCCCTAACATGTACATACTAAAAGTTCCCCATCTGTATACACCAATGGTGCAGAGTGTATGGGAATACACAAGTGTGTGTGAGGTGCTTTCACACTTTATACTATTTTGCTATGGATGCTGCTGATGTCATTGGGTGTGTATCAGCAATTACAGTTGCAAGGTATCTTAATTATGGGTTTTACAGTGAGTACTGCAAGTGTGGGGCCTTTAGTGGGGAGTTATGCTTGGATGCCTTGATTAATATGTTGCCCTTTAATTCACTTTTAAACCTGGATCCCCTCCCATTATCAGGCATGCATCCACCTGCCGTCTTTCTTGTTTTGTACTTTCCCTATCCAGTCACGTGTTGCAAAACGTGTCTTGTAGCTGATATACCGCAAATCCACTTTGTTCTGCTGTGACACTTTACTGCTTTCTTTGCAGTACAGCCCTTCCCTTTTCCTGTTCTGCAGGTAGCTGCTTGTAGCCTTGTTAGCTCTTGTCAATGGCTCACTGTAGGTTCCTAGGTGTTAATTAGTCAGTTGTACTCCAATCTCCCTGCTGCAGCATTTCCTTATTTCTTTCCTATATCCTTCCTGTTTCAGCTCTGGTGCGCACCACTCAAACCCATTTACCAGGTTTAAGTGCATTTTCATCTCCATTCACATGCATACTCAGTTAACTTGTGTACTCTCAGCAAAGCAAAGCTATATACAGTTTAACACACCCCTATCCTGCAGCTTTGCTTAGCTACGGGCAAACTGGATTAGCAATGCTCCAATGTGCTTACAACAAAGGTGACACACCCCTTTCTTGATGTCATCTTTATCTCAAGGGCACACCTTGGTGTTATAATGCTATGCTGTGAGGTGCATCCTTCCACCAGCGGGGCATCTGTGATTCACTATTACTCCTCTCATTTGCATGGCATTGCCTACTAATTCCTAGCTACCATGCATAACACTGTCACAGCCCCTTAGCAACCCTTGCGCCATGGTGTGGTGTAGCATGCCTGCCATTCACTATTATGGGGAAATCATGATATGTGTTACATTGCAGTTTTATTCTATATTTTTCTATTTTCCTTGCGATCCCGTTTGCACAGCACTGCCCTGCACTTCCACTTTGCGATAATGCAAATATAAATATTAAATGTTAATTTTATATTTTGTACATGTTTTTATGCCATTGGCTATATATTTAGCCATTGGCATATATTAACAATATAATATTAGTGTTTGGTCGGCTGTTATGGCTCCGATTTTATGTTTG
This sequence comes from Protopterus annectens, assembly GCF_019279795.1. Classification (NCBI taxonomy): domain Eukaryota; kingdom Metazoa; phylum Chordata; order Ceratodontiformes; family Protopteridae; genus Protopterus; species Protopterus annectens. Next base: position 809,294,067 of record NC_056733.1, on the reverse strand, counting down.
CAAAAATTTAAACCGTTTTTTACGGTTTACATTTCTGCATGCTTACACTACACCTGCACCACTTCCTAGATCACTACATACCTTCATTTGCATGCTACACTGCTGCACATAGGTTAATTAGCATACAGGGCCCGGGAGGTGTGCGGGTTTAGCGTACGCAGGTAGTGCACATGTGAACAGCTTGTACCTGGATCACTCGCTGGCCATATATGGTGTTGGAACGCTGATGCGATGCCTGCACCTGGCACAAGCTTTATGAATCCCGGGGCATGTCTTTAAGTATACAGACCCACTGCCATTAAAGCATCACACCCAGCAATAAGATGTGTGACTGTTTCCAGTTCTGTTTTACAGAACCTGCATTTGTCTGTTTTTTCCACATGTTCAATGGACTTTGTAAACCAGTGTTTATGTAGCCCATTGTTCTTGGCTGCCTATATCAACCTTTCATCTTTTGGTTTAAATTCACCTTTCCTTAGCTATTCCTGCATCACATCTTGATTTGACATTAACTTTTTCCAGGAGTTCTCTGTAGTTGCAACTATATTTATGGATAGTGTGCCCAAAAAAGTCAAAATCAAGTAGAGAAAGGCAAACAAGTGGAGAGACAACACAATGTATTCAAAAAAGGTTTTATTCCACACAATAATAAACACCAATAAAATGGAAGAGTCGTTTTTGTCCAAATCAAGTCAGACTTCATCAGATAACATACATCAAACTGAGAAGTCCCTTTTAAAAATAAATTCAAAAAGTTTCATCCAATCATGTGAACCCAATTAATTAAGTTAATCAGACCACATACTGAGTAGGTAAAACTCCATAGTTCCTTTAAAGTGTTTCTTGTAAGATGTCAACATTTTCACAAATACATTCACTAGTGTTGCTCATATTTTGAACATACCCTAAAATCTCTTGAACAATCTACAAATAAGTGACTCAGTTAAAAAGTGACTTAGTAAAAATGTATTTTTAAACAAAATGTTTCTAAATAAAACTTTTTTTACTGAGTCACTTTTTAACTGAGTCACTTATTTGTATATTATTTTTAATGATGTGTGTATGTGGTCTGATTAACTTAATTTGGACGAAAACAACTCTTCCATTTTATTGGTGTTTATTATTGTGTGGAATAAAGCCTTTTTTAATACATTGTGCTGTCTCTCCACTTGTGTGCCTTTCTCTACTCGATTTTGAACTATATTTATGCCTATTCCACATTTCTTGCCTTCTCATCTGATCCTTCTCCTTATATATTTTTTTTCTTTTGCTTTTTGGTACATTCAGTTGCTGCCTGATTTTTGTCTACTTCTGGTTTGATTTCCATTCCCATTTGACACCTATATGCTTCTGCTAACCTAAGCAGAGAAGTCATCTTAGACTTGCTCTCTTCATATTTTAAAACTTTTGTTATGTTCTGATCCAGTGAGATCAGCAGATATGTGCGCAGTCATACGATTGGAGACCTATATATGCAATCAGTTTCGAGGACACCCATATCGCCATCAGAATGAAGAATATACAGTCTTGGTATACACTGATTTTTGCATATCATTTGAAAAGAGCGAAGCTTTTTTCTTGTTTTCCTGTCCACCTATTCCAATACTTTTGGGGCCAGTCAAGCATCCCAAAACTGTAATTTAGAACAAGAAGAGCAAATTGATTTATAGCTTTTGTTCCTAGATGTCAGGGCTGTTTTCAGGATTAATTTTAGTCCTCTAAATTATTCCTTACTGAATTTTTGTTAAATATGTTCATGTTTTATTGTCAATCCTTCATTGATTCCCAAATATTTACACATTCCCTCCTGCTCAAGTTCCTTTATATCACATTCTTGTCCCTGACTAATATTTGTTGGTGCTGCAGTTTTCCTGTTTTAAATATTCTTTTATACATTTATCAAGACTGAATGACATTCTTAAATCATCTGAGAATGTTTTGACCACTTCCAGTTTTGCTTTCAGCTCCTCACCTGATAAACTAAACAGTTTTAAATCCTCTACTTAAAGAAGATGATGAGTCTTTACACTGTTGTTTTCTGGGAGCCAGATAGTAACCATGACCTAATCTGTTAAGTGGACAGCTTAATGGGTTAAGGGCAAGACAAAAGAGTAGATGTGACAAAGAGTCATCCTGGAATATCTCCCTTTGAATTTTTATCCCAGGGATAATCATTTGGCCTTTATCACAGCTTAGCTGAACAGCAGTCTGTCACTGTTTCATGATCAGTGTAGTGTAATTAATCAATGTAGGGTGCATCTTATAAATTTGTAAGCACTCCTTTATCCATGAATGAGGGATGCTGTCAAATGCTTTTTTTGTAATCTATCCATGCCGTACTTAAATTCTTTCCCTTTTCACAATTCTCCATTATAACTTTATTTATCAACAAATGGTCCTTTGTTCCATATGGCTTTCTTTTGTTACCCTTCTGTTCTATTGCCATGACTGAGTTTTCTTCTAAATGACTGTAGACTCTGCTGGGATCAATTCCAGTATATAGTTTATACATCATTGGATGGCAAGTTATTGTCTATAGTTTTTAAGATAGCTTGCAAATTCACTCTTAAAAAGGACTGCCATTTTTCCTGTTATTAAACAGGTTGGTGTCTGTTCAGGATGTGCATGTTAGTAGTTCTTTCTCATGGCTAAATTTTCATATAAAGATGTTAATACGCTTAGCCAGAAGTTAAATACTGCATCTGGGCCTGGGGTTTTCCAGTTAGATGTGTTTCTTAATTTTGTTTCACTTCTCTGGCCATCACTTCATCCCATTTTTATCCAATACTTCTGAACTTCTTACTGTTTCTTTTACTTCTTTTGTCCATTTGTAATCTTTGTTATGTTCCACAGGATTTTCATAAATATTTCTTCAAAATGTGTCTATTTCTTCTTTTTTGGTGACGTTTATTTTCCTTTTGCTTTGCTTCCCAATACAATATAAAACTGTTTTGGTTCATCAATAAATTGTTTATTTTGTACTTTTCCTTTATATTTACCTGCATATCTTCTGCGTTTTTATGCCTGTGCTGATATCTTTACCCCTAGATTCACTAGTCTTCCATGCAGGACTAGCTTAGTCCTACACAGAAGTGACCGTTTAGGAGAAGCACAGCAGAGCGCCATGTATATTAATGAAGGTGTGCTGCCTGAGCTCCAAAATGGACACAGAGCATGTATGAGTGCAGGGGGCGTGTCTGAGAGCAAAGCTCTCAGAATATACATGCCCCTGCAATGAAAAACAGCAGTTTAGCAATAAGAATGAGTGAGACTGTTCATAGGTGGTTGCATACCCCCAGCAACATCCCCCCAAGTTTAATAAGAGCAATAGTTAAAATATAATAATATAAACAAGTTATTTTTTTTTTTTATCAAACAGATAAAATTTAACCGTAGGTGCGCTGGTTTGGCCATTGCTTAACTATGAATATACTGCAACTTAAATGGCACAAGAGGATAAATATCAAGATATATGCAAATGAAGCAGTACTGCAATAGTGTAGTGGGCAGAGCATTCACCTTACGAGCAGTCATTCCTGGTTCGAGTCTCACTCCACTACATTCCATTTTCCATATCAGATCACTTTGTGAACAATATTTTTTGTTGCATAACCTACTAAATGACATATATTTGTGAACTGGAATACTGCAATGAATGCAGATGTGAGGTGTCATTGTAATAATGTTGTAAAATCCACAGATAAACACAAGTCCCCCATACAGTATATGTACACATGAATCAGGGATACAAATCGAAGGTAGAATGTGTAACGAATGATAAATCCATAGAGTGTCCAAATCCACCACCTTCCCAAGAACCATTTTGCATTTCTGACTAAATTAGTGCAGGGGTAAGCAGGAGTAAGCCGTATTAAGCAGTAGTAAGTGGGTTTAAGCCCATTTGCGTGGGGGTAAGCAATGCACACACAGGTTAAGCAATATTGAAGCTAAATCCCTGTAAGCATATTTAACAGGAAGTTAGCATTGCTTACTGTCACACAAACCTGCGCAAACCCGCTTACAACTGCTTAAAAGTGCCTTAATCACTATGTATGCAACAGCTGCTGTTCTGGCCAGAAACAAAATAAACAGCCCTTGCAGGTCTTGAACCCAGAACCGTGTACACTATAGTCACCGTAATTAACCACTACATTACAGCAGTACATAAGAATGAGGTATCACCAAACAGATCCTCACTATAGGAATATTAAACTTAACATGTGAAAGGAATGTATATACAGTTATATGTTGTATAACATACTACATAACATAAATATGCGAACTGGAGTACTGCATTAAGTCCAGATCTGAGGTGTCATCATGATAAAGTGTTGAAATCCCCTAATAAACACAAGGACCCCATACAGTGTATGTACACATGAATCATGGACACCAAACACATATATAACATGTAATGAATAATAAGTCAATGCCAAATAGCAAACACTATGCAAATTAAATTTTAAATTTAAGCAATGTTAAGCTTTGCACAGCCCTGCTTACTAGGTGCAAGCAATGTGTAGGCCAGCTAAATCAGTTTGCCCATTGGTATACCCCTTTAAGCAATGTCAGCCTTAGTTAAGCAGGTTCACCCATAGCTTAAAATTTTCAAAACCGTCCAATCACAGCAAAGTGTGGGAAATTGGCCCTATTTAAACCCGACAGGTGGGAATACATCTCATAAATGGTTGCAGCTTCTTCCTGTAGGCACTATGACTGGTATGGGAGAGGGAGCGCGCTTTCGGGTGCAGCGCTGGGGCATCCAGGAGTCCAAAGTCATGGCAGGACTCCTTGTTAAAGACCATGACCAGAGACTGCTGCAGGGTCAGTACCAAGCTTCTCAATATAAAGTGGAAGCCTGGGACTGTCTCGCCCATAACCTCACCAGTGCCACTGGCATACCTCGACCTGGTGAGCAGGTCAGGCATCACTATGCCGACCTGAAGCAGAGAAAGAGGGATCTCTTGGATCAGTGGATCCAAGAGGCAAGGAGGACAGGGGATGTCCCAGCCATGTGTAAGTATCAGTCCACTACCTGTTTAATAATTGCCAGCTCATGTATATTATGGCTAGGTATGGCTAAATATTCCTCTTATGTCTTTGACAGTGACAGATGAGCAAGCTCCGAACCAAGAACCCCATGCCTGTAGATTGTAGAGGTTGCGTTGCGAGGCAGGTTAGTAATACTCTTGCATGTACTGTCATAGGAAATAAATCTAAAAGTAGTAGTAAGTTAACTGCCAGTATAAAACGTGCATTGTTTAACGCATGTACTGAATACACCAGAGAATATGGCAGGAAGATTCTCATATAGGTTGTATGTAAATAAAAGTTTAACAGCCTGACAATAAAGGTCTAACTGCTGGACTGCATGTGCTTACTTTGGTATCATATGGTAATGTAGAGTTACAATCTCTTAATAGTACTGTTGTATTAAGCACTGTTACCCACACTGTGCTACATAAATAAAATGTGTAGGAATGTCTGTATATGATGGTTGTAATCACAAGAGGTCATATTGTACAACTGAGAGAGACTTAGAAAACAGTGAAAAGACAGCCAACATAATCCAAATAACACATTCAACTGAGATGTGAACTGTTGTATTTTTAGCACACACAGCCATGGTTCGAATCCTGGGAGTGGTAGTAAGATGTATGCAGAATCATACCCCAAAACTGTCCAGAATGTCCAGTTAACTGGCCCATATCTGCTGCCTGTCACCCTGTCCCCCTGACAAATCAGTGGGATTATCCCAGATGTTTAGGCAACAAATAATGACATACAACTGATTGTCAGACATCTATAAAAACACACCTGTCACTCTTGAAACTCCCCAAAATTTCATGAGAGTAATAAGCCAAGTACGTCCCATCTCCACCCCTATGTTGTGAAGCTGTGACCAGAGTGTGTGCAGTAACAGAGTGAGACATATGTGCATAATACTAATGTGGAATATGGTAATATGTGTGGCAACATTCAGGTAGTGCTAACAAACATTGCCCCCACAGGTCTGCCAGATATGAAATCTGTGCCTAGAAATAAGAGATTGAAATCCTGGACTGGTACTGTTTACTCTGGTATTATATGTAATTGTTAGTGTTGCAGTTGCTCTGAATAATAAGGTATTTACTCATCATTGTCATCCACACTGTGCTACATAATAAAAATGTCTAGGAAACCCTGTATAAGAGTTCTGTAATTATAAGGTCAGATTGTAAAACAATGGGAGACTTATAAACAGAAATCAGAGAAGAGATGCACAGCAATATCTATATAGCACATTCAACTGTGATGGACACTGCTTTATTTTAGCAGACACAGCCATGGTTCAAATCCTGGGAGTGGTAGTAAGCTGTATGCAGAATTATACCCCACAAATGTACAGAATTGTCCAGAATGTCCAGTTAATCAGCCCATATCTGCTGGCTGTTACCCTGTCCTCTTGGCATATCAGCATGCTAATCTCTGACATGTAGGCAGCATTTAATGTCATATAAATGACTGTCAGGCCTGTACATATTTGAAAAATGTCAATGAAAACAAACCTGTACAACTCACCAAAGGTTTATGAGGACAATAATCAAAATATGTCCCGGTTTCACCTGCATGTTGTCAAGACATGTGCAGAGTGTATGCAGTAAGAGATTGACAGGTATGTGCATAAGATCAACCTGGAATCTGGGAATATGTGTAGAAACAGTCAGGCAGTGTTAACAAGCAATACCCCCACAGGTATACCAGGTAAGAAGGGTATACTACAGGTAAAACTCAGTTCATGTATATAGTTGTCTACATTCATACCACTGTTCAAGCTAAGGCCATAGGGTAGTGTAATAATACCTGTAAGGTACAGATCACAGCACTGACTAGGAAAGTAATGAGAACTACAGGAATATACTAGTTGTTAATTGACATCTTTCTCTCTCCCCCAATATATCTGCAACAATAAACTAAATACACAACTCAATTGGTATGTGCTCCATTAAATCTACTGTTGGGACATATGTCCTATTGCTCGATAAATATTTAAATTTGTTTCTATGCATGTACCATGTTGAAATACTCCCACATTGGTGGGATGCTGCCATCAATGTACCTGCATGCTGTTGTAATGGCCACTGTGGTTCCATATATGCATGTGTTCTGTTTTCTATGTAACTGTTCCATATCTGGTGTTTCGGGTTAATGGGAATATCTATGCATGCTATTATACCTAATCCTGGAATGTGTTGACTATTACTAACCCACATATGTTGTAAAATTGAAACACCATAGCACATTTGGGAAGGCCGGTCCCAGCCGACCCACCTGTCCCACCGCATCTGGTCATGGCACTGGGCACCAGCACGTCTGGAGCCCACCCCAGGACATCCTCGTCAGCTGGTCCTGCACCACCTTGGGTTGGAACTGCCTCAGGGGATGGGGCTCACCCCCCCAGGAGCTGGTGTGGACAGGACACTGTTACTCGTCACCAGATCCAGGGTGTGGTGCGTAGTGACCTCCGCAAGGAGTTTGCAGATCAGCTACACCAGCTTGAGGGCCAAGTGACACAACTAGAGGGTCAGCCTGGCCCTCCTACTCAGCTCCCAGCACAGCCACCTTCAGGGCCATGAAGGTGCAGTGGTGACTAACCATGGGTGGGGACCTCAGTCCCACAGCTTCCACTAGAGGGCTCATGGACTTCCGACTTCCAAACCCCCCCAGTCCAAGGTGTTTACCACCCACATGTGTTATATATTGCCCCTGTATGCTGTCTTGTCTGTTATCCTACCCAACCTACCTCCCCATATATACCTACTATCCCTCCCCAACATTCCACACTCACCTGACAAAAAGGGTGATTTGTTCCCAAAAAAACAATCTTGCCCCATACATAGCTGTCCATTTTGCACACGTGTCCACTGGACACATGTAATCTGGTCTAATTGGCTTCACAACATATTATTGTTGTCCTCACCCCTCTCTCAGGGGTATGAGTGTCCAAATCTACCTCCAAATCAGTGTATATGCACAGTTGTTGCTGTAGAAGAAATGGGCAGCTATGGACCTTCCCTACCCCCATCCTGCACATCCCTAGCTATTTTCCCTACTGTCTTTCCCTCTTTGTGCCCCTTTTTCACCACTTTCCTATCAACCCTTTTTGATTTCTTCTAAAGAAATTAGCGTGGGGGTAAGTGGGAGTAAGCACTTTTAAGCAGCAGTAAGTGGGTTTAAGCTTGTTTGCATGGGGGTGAGCAATGCCTACACAGGTTAAGCAACTGAGAAGCTAAATCAGAATAAGAAACTGTAACAAGAAGTTAGCAGTGCTTACCTCCATGCATACCTGCTTACAACTGCTTAATAGTGCCTTAATCACTCTGTATTCAATGGCCCAAGTTCTGCCCAGTAACCAAATAAACATCCACTGCAAGGCTCAAACTCAGGATCCTGCACACCATAGCCAAAGTGATTTACTACTAAGCCATGTCAGATATACATAAACCTGATGTTTTCACAAACATGTCATTCAGCATAGTCATTCAACAGTGCAGGAAATGTATTTATACATGTAGATGTATGTGTGTGTGTGTGTGTATATATATATATATATATATATATATATATATATATATATATATATATATATATATATATTTATATATCTATATATCTATACAGGTTTGCATACATAAGAAAGTTTTATTTGTGTACTATTACAGTTGTATATGCCATGTCATATAGCTGTTTAGACTTTGAAATACTTGCTAACTGATTAATGCAACTCTCAAGCAGATCATTTTATACAGTGATCTGAAAGCATAACATATGTCGCTGTCCAGGCCAAGGCCTTCAAGTAGTACAACAGTAAAGACAGACT